>NC_054469.1:78270337-78570565 GCF_017639515.1 Carcharodon carcharias | reverse complement strand
TAAATTGGGTAAGAACCATCCATAATAGTTGATCATTCCAAGGAATGATTTGAGCTCTAACGTGTTCTTTGGCATAGGTGCCTCTCTTATGGCTCTCACTTTTTTCTCTACTGGGTGGAGGCCCTGTGAATCTACCCAGTGACCCAAATAGATTACCTCCCTCGCTTGGAATGTGCACTTTTCTTTTTTAGACCCCCTCCAGCTGGGAAGAAACGTTTTAAGACTTCTTCTACATTTGCCAAATGCTCTTTTACAGTGAATCCTGTCACCAATACATCACTAAATAGACTACAACCTGGGGCAGACCCTGCAGTAAGCTTTCCATTGTTCTCTGAAAGATGGCACAAGCTGAGGAGACACCAAAAGGCAATTGCTTCCGGGTCCACTTGAATCTTGACCTGCAGGCCCTGGATTTTTCCCAGTTTATCCTTGAAGAAGGTGGCATACTTTCTAAGTAGTTCTGGTAATCAACTTATTCTAAACTGGAAGATTCCAGACCAGTCTAACTTAATCTCCTTTAACCAGCCTGCCCAAGGCTTGGCCCTTCACCTACTACCATCATCACGGGTAGCTGTGCCGATTGGCTCCCATCATGGACAGTTACTCTGCTTGTGCTTTATACTTAAATGTCTTCACCTGTGTATGATTTTAGCTTGGCTGCTGTTTGCTCCAAGCTTAATTAATGTTCACCATTATTCAAATATCTGAAAGTATATTCCCCAATTACAGTAGTGGAAGATCCCATGTCCACTTCCATTCTAACAGGTTTGCCATTTACTGTGACAAATGTTGGTTCTGTCTTTTCAACTTTCAGATTAAACAACAAGTAAATATCAGAATTTGTTGTTTCAGGCTCTTGTACATTGTCGATTTCATTGGGCTTCTTCTTTTGTTTACAAGCCTGCTTGAATTTTTACTTGCACTGTCTTGTCATATGTCAATTTCTGTGACAACTGTAGCATTTGATTTCTTTAAACTGTCAATCACTAAAAGACTGATTGTTTCCCCCTCTATTAAAATTATTCTTCGATTTTGCTGCTGTTATTTTTCTTTGGCTATTTTCCGCTTCTCGGCAGAGTCTTGCATTTTTTTTGACACTTTCAGCTGAGGTTTCCCGCCTGATGTGAAGGACAGCGCCATTCTGTGCACCCTGTATTGCTTGTGAATCACTTACAGCGCTTTCCATGGCCAGCGCTATCTCTAGTGCCCTCTTGAAATCCAGATTCACTACGGACAGCAATCTTTTCTGAATCCAAAAAAAATCGCTGGAAGATCTCAGCAGGTCTGACAGCATCTATGAGAGAAAGACAGAGTTAACGTTTCGAGTCCGTATGGCTCTTCTTCAGAATCTTTTCTGAATAGTGTCCTCTTTCACACCACACATTAAATGATCTCTGAACATGTCGTTCAAAATCATACTGAACTCACAAAGTTCCATTACCTGCTTCAAATTTGCCACACAACATGCACTTGTCTCACCCAAGGCTCTATTTCACGAATTAAATCTGAACCTCTGCATCGTGGCTGAGGGCTTGGGTTGAAAAAGTCCCTTCACAAGGTCCACCAATTCATCGAAATTCTTTAAATCTGGAGCACTGGGTGCCATCAAACTTCGAATCAACTTGTAGGTTTCCCTCCCACAAGCACTCAGGAGGATCGCTCGCCTCTTCTCTTCCCCTGTAATCTCATTCGCTTGAATAAAGAACATGAGGTGTTCTATGTATTGAGACCAATCATCTGTGGCTGGTTCAAAAGGATCAATTCTCCAATATGTGGCATTTTAAGAAAAGATAGCTTCTTCAATTCTAGTGGAGCTTATTACTTATAATCACTGGGCAATGTACAGTGCTGATTTCTTTCTAACGTGATTTCTTCTGTTCAATCCTATCCCAACCTCATGCCATTTTGTAGTAGGGTGGCCAAGTTGCCTATTTGTAATAGGGCTGATCTGCAGACACTCCTTGAGTGGAAACAATGGCACGTAACTCCCATACTCCCCAGCGTCAGATTTGGAGGGGCGCTCCAAAGATGCGATGGGGAATTCTTCAGGCAAGTTCCCAGGTAAGGTTTAGCATAGCAATTACCCAGAGGTGCTCACTTCCTCTGGACAATTGCACTGCGCTGGGAATCATCTGAAAATGTGGTTTAAATCGTAAGTTTCGATGGTTCCGCTGGGGTTATACCAATAGTTACTCAGAAAATGTTAGAAGAATTAAAACTTCTTCTAACTCTGGGTAACTATTGTTACCCAGACTAACCCCAAGGGACTCTCTCAAAAAGCACCCCCCCATAGGACTCCCCCCCCATCCCCCCGACTTATGACAACCTCACCTCCCCCGCACACCGACCTCAGCAGCAGCCCCCCGACATTGGATCCTCCCTCCCGACCTCGGAACCCTGCCCAGACCTCAGACACCTAAAGTCTGAACACCCCCACCTCCCCCCGACCCCGACCTCCAGACCCCCCAACCTCCCCCCACCGACCCCCATACTGGAACTTGGACCCTCTGACCTCCAGATCCTCCCGCCTGACCTCGGATCCCCTGACTTTTGGACACTCCTCCCACCCTCGATCTCCAGATACTCCCCCCCCCAAACTCTGGACACCCCCTTGACCTCTGGAGACCACCCCTGACCTCCAAACGCACCCCCCTTCAAGACATCAGACCTCCCTGACCTCTGGACACAGACCCCCCAACCACCCCCAGATCTCTGCCCTCCCACCTTCTGCACATTCAGACCTCCAGAAACCACCCCCTGTCCCCGACCTCCAGACGCTCCCCCAACCCTGACCTCATACACCCCCCCCCCACCCTTCCCAATCCTATCTACTTACCTTGGACCCTGGCCTGTCAATTTCCCTGGCCCATTAAACTTACCTGTTTTATGGCAGCAATTGCTGTATAAAAGGGGGTGTGGAACTGGACTTTGCTGGGGTCTGCGAGAATTCTTTCAATGCAGGCCCCAAGCAGTTCTGGCGAACGGAAGTGGCAATGCAATTTTCAACACCATTTATTTCTTCTCATTTCTGCGGGCCAGCACTTTCTGATGCCAGTTGGAAGTTACGGCACATTAAGTTTATTTACAATATACTCAGCAGCAACTACATATGTACTCTCAACTCCAACGCTACCTCTATACTGACTGTGGAGGTAGCCTGCGTTACTCTCCTATTGGTTACTACAGATCATGTGATCTTCCCATTCAAGTATTATTCTTAAAGGTACATTACACAATAAAGAAAACCGTAGTTACTACAAAGGAACAGAAGAGTTTACTGAAAGGAAATTGGCAATGTCAAAGGTTGTAAGAGATAGAACCTACTGAAGAATGCAGAAAAAGAGCAAATGGAAAAGAAAAGAGAGAGTGAAACTCTGGCTAAATAGGAGGACTGAGTTAGAGTGAGAATGAGAAAGAGAATCTTGTTATGGAGATGAACAAGAGAAGAGACATTTTTGTAAAGGACTGAATTGAGAGAGAAAGAGGCGCCATTTGTAATGAATGGAAATGTATTTAGATTTTTAATTATTTTGTACACAGAAAACATGATTTAATCCAGCCCATGGGAACAGGTAGGGCTGGTGGGCCATCGAATCAAGAGGGAAAGTGAAGCAGGGGGGTTGTGGGGTGTCGGTGGCCTTCCCAGCGTCTTGTGATTCAGTCAGAGCCAGGGAAGGTCAAGGATAGCGTTCCCATCCAGAGGCCAATTGCAGCTCTTGTGGCCAATCAAGGGTCACTTAAGACCCCATCTTACTGCTGCTGGCATTCTACATGGGGAGGTCACCCAGTAAAAGTGCAGATGGGCTCCTGATTGGGCACTGTGTGGCCCACTAAGGCCCCACCCCCCTCCCCCGACGGTAAGGGGCCACCCTGCAGCAACACCCTCTCTGACACTTCCCACCCACTTCCCCTTGGCCTCCAACTCACCATGCTGTGCCTGACTGCATTTACCTGGGTTCCGGGCCTGCTCCACAAGGCTGATTCTGGCCAGCTGCAGTGCCAGAAGTGGCCACTGCTCCCTTTGGTGCTGCTAGGACTGAGGAGCCGCCAGCCCTCTGACTGGCCAAGAGATCTTGGAGCTCAAATCTGGTCTTAAAAAGATAGATGCTCCAATGCCAGGCAGCTTTGCGGTTGCTAAAAAAAACAGCCATGGTGGCTTTCTGGCCCTCCCATTGTGGCAGCCACCACTGCCATTAAATTCAGCTCAGAATATTGAGTGAGATCAGAGCAGAGCAGTAAGACAGGTTCAGTACAAAATCAGGTTGTAGAAAAAACATTGTAGATTTGAGCAGAGGCTTCAGCCTCAAAGTCAAACAGGTTGATGAAACACCATGCTTGAATCTTCCAATACAGCCCATACATATTAGAAGGGGTAAGGGCTGCCTTCAACAAGCACAGAAGAAAGTACTTACACGTTGTGTATAAAAAGCTTTACTTTTGGTTAATAATCAGGACCCTGGAACATCAGCAGTTTGATTAAACAATAGGAGCTTAGGAACAAGAGAAGGGTATTCAACTTCTCAAATCTGTTCCATTGGATCATAGTCTATCTGTATCTTAACTTCTTTTAACCACTTTAGTTCTATATTCCTTAATACCTTTGCCTAACAAAAATCTATTAATTGCAGCTTTGAAATTTTCAATTGGTCTTATCTCAATCACTAATATACTCCTGGACTTTTTTAGCTCTAGTTTTAACTCTATGGCCTCTTGTTCCATACTCCCCCAGCAGTGGAAATCACTGTAACTACTGTTGTTGACCAGAAAGGCATCCAGAACATTTGCGCATGTGCACTCAGACCACACTGTGACTGCCGGTTCACGTGCAACTGCTCCTGATGCCTTTCTGGTTGGCAGCAAGTGTTTAGGTCTGTCAAAGGCTATGTAGTCTCACACTGCATTGGATCCTGTAATGTATGCATTTCTCATGGGAAATTAAATGTTAAAAATATAAATTCCTATATGTGTGTATGTTGCTAGTAATCCCACCAAGTGGCATTATATGGGAATTCCACTGTAGGATTTCATTGTAGCATATAGAAAAAACATAATTTGTCAGCAACAATTCTTCCCAGATCCCAATCTGTGATGGGATTGCAATTTCAATGAGATTTTATGTGAATGCTAACTCCTTAGGCTAGATCCAGTGTGTTAAGGCTTTGTGCAGGGAGTTTCTGCACAACCGGGGCACTTCAATTGGTTGATAATGGGATTTGTAATCTCAGGGTTCTCATTTTGAGTCCCACGTTGGGTAATTATTTTTTTACTTTAGTCAAAATATCCTTTTCATTGATTTTTACCAAAAAGTGTCCTTTAACTAAATATAATCAATTCTCCACAATAGAAGTTGAGAATCTGATTTACTAAAATTTCCTAATTATATATTTTCAGCATTGTCTGGATCATCAGAAACATGTTTTATAGAGGAAACAATTGCTAAAGGTTGGGCGGATTAAATACTATAACTTGCAATTGGTTAAGGACCGCACAGGTCTAAAAATGGTTATGTTGAACTTTATTGTTAGTCTGTCAAGCCAATTTGTTTGTTTTAATGCTGCCAGTTGTCACTGACACACTGACACTGCAATTGAGCATGTGCAGGACATGCTCCCCCTAGTGTTGCAGCACAGTAAACACAGCCAGAGGAAATCGTTTCTATCTACTCTGTCAAATTCTTTTAATCATTTTAAAAACCCCAAATAGATCACCTCTTAAACTTCTAATCAAGGGAATACATGCCTAATCTATCCAACTTGTCTTCATAATTTAGTACCTTTTAGCCTGGTGTCATTCTAGTAAATCTGCACTTTGTCCTCTCAAGGTCAATATATTCTTCCTTAGGTACAGTGTTCAGAACTCAACAGAGTTCTCTCATTAGGGTCTAACCAGAGCTCTGAAGAACTCTGAAGAATGTAACGTTCAAGGAGGCAATGGCATAGTGCTATCTTCACTGGACTAGTGTTCCAGAGACCCAGGGTAATGCTCTGGGGACCCAGGTTTGAATCCCACCACGGCAGATGGTGAAATTTGAATTTAATAAAAAATCTCGAATTAAAAGGCTAACGATGACCATGAAACCATTGCTGATTGTCGTAAAAACCCATCTGGTTCACTAATGTCCTTTAGGGAAGGAAATCTGCCGTCCTTACCTGGTCTGGCCTACATGTGGCTCCAGACTCACAGCAATGTGGTTGACTCTTAAATGCCCCCTGAACAGGGGCAAGTAAGGATGGGCAATAAATGCTAGCCTAGCCAGAGCTGCCCACACCCCATGAACAAATAATAAAAATAAACCTTTCATATTTCAGCCCTCTTGAGATAAAAGCCAATGTTCCATTTGCCTTTTTAAATTATACTTTGTACCTGTCCACTAGCTTTTAGTGATTCCTGTACCTGGGCTCCAAAACAACTGCTCATCCCAATTCATAGCTTCTCCCCACATAAAATAAAAACCCTCTGATCTTAGGTCCAAAGTGCCTACACTTCTTACATTCAGCTCCATCTTTCAAAGTTTGATCCACCCACCTTATCTATCAATGTCCCTTTGTAACCTTCTGCTCCCATCTGCAGTATCTACTGTGCCACCTAACTTAGTGCTATCAGCAAACTTGGATATAACGCTCTCTATTTTCCTTCATTTTAGAAAATCTCTAAATATAATGAAACATGAAAATATAGTGAATCAAATCTGCCCCTAAAGGATAACACTGATTATATCCAGCTGATTTGAGTATATACTCTATTTCTTACTACCTAACCAATTCCCATCCATGTCAATAGGTTATCTCCAAATCCATGTTGTCTAATCAATAAGGCTAGAGGAATCTTTAAACTCGATCAACAGTTCCTTTTTTCAGCAAATATTAAATGTATCTGTGCCAGGCTTCATAAATTGAAACATTTCTAAAAAAAGAAAACCTTTAAATTGATCATTTATAACAAGAAATGGAAGTCTGTTTAAGTGACCTTTTTAAGGCATTCAGTGATGTGAAACTGATTATATTCCAAAAATATGTGACTTCTTCTCGGCCTTTCTTTCTGAGCAGGTGAAAATTATAGACTGTGGCTAGTGGAGAATGCTGTGCTGCACAGTTTGAGAAAATGAATCATGTTGAGAGTGATGGCAAGGTTTAGAGAATATCGAACAAAGCTATTTCCTCCCCGGAAAGTTAGAACCTGTAATAAAAGAAATTGGCATCAAGAGGGCTGTGGGGTACTTCATGAAATTCAGAGGATGACAGGTTAAACAATAAATAATGGCCCGCTTGTATTGAATTTAGTTTGACACCTAAAAAATTCCCAGTGCCTTTTTTGTGCTGCATTATGCTTTGAATTGGTAAGAAGCTTTATAGCTTTGGTTTTGGCAGAAACTATGAACAAGTCAGCCATTTCCATTGAAATTGAAAAATTTCATTAGAAAACCACACAAATCCACAAAATTCAAACACAAAAATCTGTTTCCAATGCTTCATGATGGTGTTTACTAAGACTTACAGACCCTTCTTGCTAAAATTGATTTTGCCCTGCTGCCGTCTTGGACCATACTGCACATCTGGATTCCCAAATGTTTCAAAATTTTGGAGGAGTAAAGTGGCTTGCTAATTGCTCTAGTGCAGAGAAAGATACTTTTACTGGTGCAGTGCGACTGGTTTACATCCTCTTATTATTGCTAATGTAATCACTGCCTGGAAATTTGTGGTGTTTGGTATACAAATGCTCATTCTCGCCGGAAGAGTGCTGACTGCCATATTTATGAAGGTTCCCATAGGCATCCAGGTCTTCTGCCTCAGACAACCAGCAGGCCCTTTGAATATGCATTCTAGGGATCCAGCATCTGTCTGAGGACCTCTTTGCAAAATGAATTTGCTGCAGTCAGTATTCTCAGGTGTATGACAGCTAAACTAGTCGGGCTGGATTTTAATGTCAGAGTTGGGAATTAGGAGGTGGGGCTAAACCTGCATCACAATCCTGCATCTTGGTGCCAGGCTGCAGGAAACAGGAATTTCTTGGTGGGGAGCCCCATTTTGTGCAAGTGTTGTTTCTACTGTCTCAGTCGGAAGACCCAAGGAGGGGGGGGGGGGGGGTAGGCATGTGACGTGTTCTGAATTCTGCTGACAGCCAGCCTAGGTGTTTTGGGTATTAACGATAAAAAGGGGAGTTGAGGAGGGGTTGTTGGGTAGGGCCTGAGTTGTTTTACTGTGTAGAAGGCGCAAGGTATTCATGCCTGTAAACAATGACCAAAGCATCTGTGCTGATGGTGGATAGACTGTTAGTCTCCAAAGCAGGAAGGTGTTAATATCATGTTTTGTGAATGATTATACTTCAAACTGTCTATTTAGTTTCAAGGTAAGATGAAGTTGGGAGTTTAAAGGATAGCTAATTAGCATTTCTACCCAGTACAAGGCCAATTTGATTCATGTTGCCACAGAGATGAGCTTTGAGAGGGGGAGAATCCATTGAAAGCTATTGTATGATCAGCTTGCACTTTACTTAAAAAATATCATTGAACCTCACAGACATTGTCAGTCTGCAAAGATCATAATACAAAGTCTTAATGGTAAAATGTACCAACAATGTTTATTATGCATCAAATAGTATTATTTTGACCACACCTATTACATTACACGAAAAATAATTTGTGAAAGTAACACTTAGTGATCTATTATGCTCATTAAACCTTCTGCATGACTAACTCACTGCCTAACAGAACATTTATTCACGCATTAATGCCACGAAAAAAATTATCAATAGCTCAACAAATACTGTGGCATTTATCAGCCTAAAAACTGATTTTAGTGTTGTCCACTTCAAAATGTAATTAAGTAAAATTTAACAATTAGAATTTTTAAAACTGGTTTTTGCCTTATTTTTCATGTGAACACAAATAAACATTGCTTGTCCCTCCGTGCCAATTTGCCATATATTCAATTATGAACATGTTCAGTGTGGTTCACAAATGTACATTCCTTCCTTCCTGTTGGAGTATGTAACACAGACCTGGTGCTTTGCATCATGTAGTGCATTTCTGTACTTTTTATATCAATATCAATTCTGTCCAGCTCAAGAAGACTTCTGCTACAAACAGAAAATACAAACTGTGCTTTCTATCAAAGCACAGCTGTGGATGGTGGCTTGGAAATGGAGAATCAGTATCAAAACCTGCCATGTGTTTGACCTCTGATTCTGAATCAGGTATCATATTAAAGTAATCTGGAAATTCAATGAAGACGAAGAATTATCACACAGAGGGTAGCCTGAGGTCAAGTTGCCTCAAAGGTGCGAATCCATCTTTGTTTAGGAGCTTACACATGACAAAACACATCATGAGCATTTGTAACAATCGCTAGTTGACTTACAAAACTCAACACAGGCCATGATATCTATATCAATATTGAATGTTTGCATCAGTAATGAAATACAGGAAGTTCTTGGACTGGTCCATGTGACTGAGATGCTTGTGTGATGACACCTACAATGTAGGCTTAAGATGGCCCCATAGTAAAGAGCACACTTGCTTTGAAGTCTTTCTCGTTTGACAACTTGAAATGCTGCATGGTGTCAGAATTGGAAGTAGTCTGTGTGATACAACTCAGATGATTTTAAAAAGGACAGTTAAAAATGGAGCATCGAAAAATCCACTTACTTAAGGTGACATTGCTGCTGGTGCTGAGCAGCAATTCTGTGATGCCATAGAGGCCTAATCAACATGCATATGCTTGAACAAGTCATGCTCAATGTTCAATAATAAAAACAGAACATGCTGGAAAAACTCAGCAGGTCTGGCAACATCTGTGGAGAGAGAAACAGAGTTAATGTTTCACGTGTGTATGACCTTTCTTCAGAGCTGAAAAGAGGTAGAAATGTGATGGACTTTATGTAATCTATGTAAAATCCATCACATTTCAACCTCTCTTCAGCTCTGAGGAAGAGCTTTATGGACCCGAAACGTTAACTCTGTTTCTCTCTCTCCACAGATGCTGCCAGACTGGCTGAGTTTTACCAGCATTTCCTGTTTTATTCCAGATTTCCAGCATCCTCAATATTTTGCCTTTATTTCATACCCAGTGTTAATTCTGGCTCAGTTATGCTTAAGTTGGTAGACTGCTGCCAAGATTAGTAGACAGTCAGGTTGGTGAACTGACACTCTGAGGTTGATAGACTATCACTGAGGTTAGTGGACTGTCATTGTGAGGCTGGTAGACTCTCATTGTGAGCTTGATGGATTGTCACTGTGTGGTTGGTGGCTGTCATTGTGAGGCTGGTGGACTGTCATTGTGAAAGTGGTGTACTGTCACTGTGAGGCTGGTGAACTGTCACTGTGAGGCTGGTGGACTGTCATTACAAGGCTGGTAGACTGTCACTGTGAGGCTGGTGAACTGTCACTGTGAGGCTGGTGAACTGTCACTGTGAGGCTGGTGGACTGTCACTGTGAGGCTGGCGGACTGTCATTGTGAGGCTGATAGACTGTCATTGTGAGGCTGGTGTACCTTCCTTTAATTTTAATGCATTCATACGATGTGGGCCTCACTGGCTAGGCCAGCATTTACTGCCCATCCCTAATTCCCCTTGAGAAGGTGGTGATGAGCTGCCTTCTTGAACCACTGCAGTCCATGTGGTGTAGGTACATCCACAGTGCTGTTAGGAAGGGAGTTCCAGGGTTTTGACCCAGCAACAGTGAAGGAACAGCGATATAGTTCCAAGTCAGGATGGTGAATGACTTGGAGGGGAACTTGCAGGTTGTGGTGTTCCCATGCATCTGCTGTCCTTATCCATCTAGATGGTAGCGGTCATGTGTTTGGAAGGTGCTGCTGAAGGAGCTTTGGTGAGTTGCTACAATGTACACTGTATAAGGAACACACTGCTGCCACTGTGCGTTGGTGGTGGAGGGAATGAATGTTTGTGGATGGGTTGCCAATCAAGTGGGCTGCTTTGTCCTGGATGGTATTGAGCTTCTTGAGTGTTGTTGGAGCTGCACTCATCCAGTATTCAATCATACTCCTTAATTATGCCTTATAGATGTTGGACAGGCTCTGGGGAGCTAGGAGGTGAGTTACTCTCTGCAGAATTCCCAGCCTCCGACCTGCTCTTGTAGCCACAGTATTTATATGGCTAGTCCAGTTCAGTTTCTGGTTAATGGTAACTATCAGAATGTTATTTGTGAGGCTGGTTCACTGTCATTGTGTGGTTGATAGATTGTCACTGTGTGTCTGGTGGACTGTCACTGCAAGGCTATAAGACTGTCATTGTGTGGTTGGTAGGCTGTCAATGAAGCTGATTGAGTGCTGATGTTTACGGCCTTACAAGCTTTCTCTTCTCCTGTTGTCCATTACCAACAAGCCGAGCAGAATTCCACTCCTGAAACTGGATGCCATCTCCTTGACAACACAGCAATGGACTGCTGACTGTGTGTCTTTGGGGCTAAGCAGCAGATTCTGGATCCCCACGTCCTGTGGGTGCTGGGGACTAAAGTGATTCTGTGCTGGTGTCAAGTGGTGACTTGGGGCTGGAATGTAAAACTCTGTGACCTTAAATACTGTAACCTTCAGGGATTGACATTAAATTGATCTTAAATTGTCTTCACAGTGCAGACAGTGAGCCACTGTTATATACCTTGAAATCTTCACATGGACCACCTGATATGAATCCCTGCTATAATCCATGCTCTTTTCAATTTAAGTTGACAGATATTGTATTTAGTGTATATATAATTGAGTGGTGTAATCTCATACTGGTGTTTTCACTGTGATCTGCTCTGTAAAATCTAGTTTATGTTATTAGTCATAAAGTAATTTACAAATAAAAATGTCAATATTAAGAATCAAAAATACAACCGCTCTATAGACATCTGAGCTTATCCTTTAATTAAAGGATATGGGGGGAAAGGAAGAAAGTAGAATTAATTGGATAGTTCAAGTGAAACAATTAGTGCTGGACAGGTGTGATGAAGTATGGTCTCTTTTTCAACAATAGCTTTTATTATTTCTGTTAAATGCACCATTCTCAGCAAAACTAGAAAGGGCAGACAATCTAGCATGAAATTACAGAAGCATTAGAATAACATGGAACAACTATGAGGTTATATCATATCTTAATTAACAGTCAAAAGATGTCAAACCTCTGCATGGATTACCAGAATTGACAGAAAGGGGTTGAAAATGCTAAGACAGTTGAAGATGTGACTGACGCTGATATTGTTCTTACCAAATACAAGAATTCTGTGTACGGGAAACTAATGAAAATCCATTAATGTTACATTTACAATAAGTCCCAGGTGATAGTTGATCAGCACATATAGCTGTATAGGGAAGAAATAACGGAAGTGTTTAAGACTCAAAATACTCAGACTTGAGAATATTAGTGAAAGATTATTCTGACTACAGCTAAAGAACCAGTGAAATGGTACTGTAATGGACACCTCTCAACTTATACCTGATAGGCTTATGGGCGAGGCGAGGAAGCAGCATGAGCAGCGCTGATTGACGCCAAAATTACATTGCAGGTGCTGTCAGTTAACCATGATTCACACTTAAAAGACCCTTGTCTGTTTATGGTAGGAACAATGGCTACTAGATCACTGCCTAAATGTTGGACTTTCCCACTTAATACTGACTATGGTAACTAGACAGTATGTTTGCCTGCTAAAACACACCTGTACTCTTCTCCACCTAGCCCATGACCCTGCTGTCGCTGCTCTTCCTTTTCCAAAATATCAGCAAACTTTGATACCTTCATGACAAGAGTCACCATAGTTGAAAAAGTATTTCATCAACTGTAAAGTGTTTTGAGACATCCTGATGTGTTAGACCACTTCAAGTTCTTTCTTTAACACCCATCATTTGTAGTTTTGCAATGCTCCCAATTGCTTCTCATTCAAAATGTCAGCTGCCTCTAACATTTAACAATAGTTCTAAATAAAAAGAATTATATGGGAATGAGTTAAACCCCAGCTTAAGTCCTAAATTTGCATGTTTCACATTTATAGTTAATTGCTTTTTAAGCAGCTAACGAGTATTAAGAGATCTGAAAAGTTACAAATAATGACTTCTAAGCACAATTTCAGAGAAAGCCAAAGGTTAAAATTCACTCCATAAACATCAAGTCAAAAAGTGACCACCCCTGAATACGCATCTAGTTCATAGACAAAGGGCTCATTGAGCTGTTAAGGTTTAGCTGGTCAACATGTCCTCTGCTAAACTTAAAAAAGATTAGGTGGTCTGTGTCAAATTTTGGACCCATTAAGTTTCCTGACAAGCATTCCCTGATACTGTTGGCTTTTAAACACAATTCAAGCCATAGATTAACTGGGTATGTTTAAAACCAGCATCATCTTCTAATTAAGGGTTTTTTGGGTTACGTTTATTTCGGGTTAATTAATTTTCTATGCATGCCAAGGATGACATTTTTGGAGCTAGTTAAAAGAAGTTTTACTTAAGATCAGTCAATCAATGACATGTTTGATTGTTCGATTTCATAAATAGAAAAATACAAGGGAAGAGGGAATGCAGGGACACACTTCAGCTCAGCTCGTCGGCGAAGTCGAGCCGTTCTTTATCACATCTCTGGCCACCTACAAAAACGAGAGAAGAGCAAGTTGAAGATTAATAATGTAAGTGTATGAAGAATTTGAATGACTTGAAACATACTTTATCATTGCTAAATCAAAATTAATGTGCTATTGATACAACTCTGTGCCACAATTATAGTGAAGAACCAATATGCCAGTGGTGCTGATCAATGCAAAGTTTAAGAACCGTAGCATTTTAATGTACATCCTGACTATACATTTGACAGGTTTGTCAAATTCTCTAAATTATTATGCTGCCTGTGGACCTAGACCTTTCTACAAACAGTTTGCTCAGCAGCTGCTTGTTTAGTTGAGCTATTAATAGCTAGATCCCAGTAGAAGCCTTTAATTCATTTTGAACATACAGACTTGGCAACTTATAAACTGAATTGGCAAATTAGCTCTACTGATTTGAGCTGATCTAAGTATGTTTCTTTTTGTAGGGTCACTATTTTGTTGACTATCTCAAGGGGATTACTGCAGCTTTGCTGACTTTGACATTACCATATACAGCCACTTGCAGAATGGTCAACAGAGCATTTTTAATTAAATTGCATACTTGTTCTTTCAGAAGATCAATAACCCATATATCCACAGGGGCAACAATTTATACTATCACGACACTGCTGTGTCTTCCCAGGTTCAACTTTTCAGTAGTTTCCATTGCAAGTTTAATGAACTTGTGGCAAAAATTACATATGTAGGAATGAGGATTTTGCAAATCCACTTTATTTGTAAAACCTGTGACTAATTAGGATGAATATTAGCAAAGTATTTGATGACTCTTCCTGCCTCAATGAGCTGAAGAAAGGGACATTTGGTACTTGGTGGTTTTAAATACATATTGAGACTCAGGCCAGAATTTCCGTGCTGGAATCTAAGTTCAGTGGTAGGAGTGGAAGCCGGCGTGATTTCCGTCGGGGGAACAGGACAGCTGACCACACACAAGCTTGTGCTGTTCAGCTCATTACCTATGCATCTGTGTGGAGCACGCAAACCCTGTGGCAGGAACGGGCAGGAAATCACTGTCCCCACCATTACCTTATGGCATATGGGGTCAAGGGTTTGGGCACCAGGACAGACTGCACTATCCCTTCTACCTTTGCCTATACTTTACCCATTCCCACTAATCCTTCCTCCCTTCCTTGGCCATCCTCTACTCAACTTGCACTACCATCGTCTCAAGCAGAGGCTGGCATTTCCCAAAGAGGACAATGCAGCAACAACTCACCGTTAATCATGGAGGAAGTCTGCGTCATCAGGCGCATGCCACTTAAGTCCATTCACAAAAGTGACAGTTCTAATTTCTTGCTGGCGGGATCTTAATTTGGAGAGGGAAAGGTAATTCCAGCGAGCTTTTAATGAATATGCACGACATACTAATGCATGCAACAGGGCTTCCCGACATTGTTTATCGGGAAGCTCGACCCACCTTTAAAGTCCCAAGAACGTAATTGCTAAAGTTCATCCCGCCGTCAAGAAGCAGATTTTTGGCCTCGTGTCAAATTAAGTTCCCTCGACCGCCGAGCTTGCCGTTGCCACCCCTCATATGTAACCTGGATAGACTGTCTGATTTGTACATTCCTGCTGTGCCATACTTAAATCAAGAACCGTGAGTGGGGATACTGATCCTAATTTTGCATGGTGTGGCATGCTAGAAACCAAATGACACCAATTATAATGCATTTACCAGAATTATAACTGTATAATTTGAGGTGACTAGACCAAAATTGTGACCTTGACAAGTAGAGAATTTTATGCTCTGCACCTGACATGCATCATGTGTGCCTATCTTAAAATTCCATAAGCCCAGCCCTCAATTCATTAAAGTAAACCAATAGAATTTTTTAAAAAATAACTCATTTTAGGGATGTGGACATTGCTGGCAAGACTGGCATTTATTGTCTATTCCTACTTTTTGAGCCAGTGCTCTCTGTATAGCAAGTCTCCCGTAGTGCTGTGCTTGTTTGATACAACTGAGTAGCTTAATAGGTCACTTCACATTGGTTTGGAACCAGTTATATATAGGCCATGCATTCATGAATCAGTTGAGTTTTTATGATAAAACCAGCGTTTATTTACAGATTTTTTTGAAACTGAAGTCAAATTCTCAAACTGCCTTGGTGGAATTTAAGCTCTCAACCTGTAGATTATTAGTCGAGGCTGCTGAAGCACTTGTCCATTACCATAACCACTAGGCTATTATGACCTAATTGTGGACGGGCCTATGAAATTTTATAATAGGTGCTCCTGATGTGTACTTGAAGCAAATGAAACAGAATTTTTGAACCCTTGTTTTTTAAGCAGCAGGTTATGTACCTCCACCAAACATTGATACACATTCTCAAACCCTATCTCTGTCTTGAGATAAACCCAGGATCTTAGCTAGTAACTGTTATTGGTGAATATGATTTGCTTTCTAAAGATAGAAATGAGAACTAGAAAACTATTACCTACCCTCTTAACTCTTCTGCAAGCTGACTGGCTGTATAATGGAGGAGTCCTGTATTAAAATTTAGTTACCACCTAATGCCCTAACTCTTTTTGTTAATGTTTCTCATCCTTTTTGTAATTTTGGCATAAGAGGAATTTTTTATCATTCAAAGCTTGTTTTCTATCATTATATCTAAATTTTAATTATTGCATTTTTTATGTATTACAAAATTTATACTGATCTGAAGTGTGTCCTTTTTTATTTGAGTGAATTACCGGAATGCTGGAAAATCTCAGTGCGGATTCCAATATCAGAAACAGACCCATGCTGTGATAAAGCACACATTACACTTTTCCAGAAATTGAGAAGAATTTCCATGGGGGTTCACAAATTTCTCACCGTAACTTCAGCAGAGGATTGGTGGAAATCCAAGAGAAATGACCATTTATGTTGTTTCTGTCATGTTTCGGCTTTCCTTAAGCTGAAGTTATGGTAAATGGTCAGGAGAAATCCCACCCCAATGTGTTTTAACATAAAGCTCAGGTCCCTCTGCTACATGAATATGATGCTCAAAGCTTTTGCACCAACCATCACAAAAATTCTTCTGAAGCTGCAGGTTAAGTGCCAAATTATAGCTGATATATATGCATCAGGAAGTGGAGTGCAATGACCTACACTTCTAAATAAAACAGAAACTGCTGGAAATACTCAAGAAGCCTGACAACATCTGTGAATAGAGAAACCCTGTCAGCTCCTTCCAACATGCCAGGAGTCTCACCCCTTCTGCACGTTGCCCTCAAGATGGCTGTGGTGGGGACGAGACCGTTGTTCACCTCCTTGTGGATTGTGCCTTTGCAAAGAAGGTCTGGTGAGAGATGCAGTGGATTCTGTCGAGGTTCATCCCAAGCAGTTCTGTGACACAGGACACTGTGCAATCCGGGCTGTTCCCAGGGACACACACAGAGACAAACATCAACTGCAGCTGGAGGATCATCAACTCAGTGAAAGACGCTCTTTGGTCTGCTCGAAACTTGTTGGTCTTCCAGTGCAAAGAGTTGTCCCTGACCCAGTGTTGCAGACTGGCACATTCCGAGGTCCAGGACTACGTGCTGAGGGACGCACTAAAGCTTGGGGCAGCTGCTGCAAAGGCCCAATGGGGAAAGGTCACTGACTAAGACCTTTCTGCCACAGTGCACCGAGGGACTGGGAACTGTATAGACCCCTCGGGATGTATGGCACACAATGAATGTCTGCGTTGAATACTAATTGTATTATAATTGTATTGAAGCACCTCAGAGTGCAACATGATGTATGTTGATAACTCCAATACCATTGCATTGTCTGACTGTCTGTGATGACCATATTGAAATGATTGTATTGAAGCACCTCGTGATCCATGTGTAAAATTTGAATCTGATTGTGATGATGATTTAGAAATGTTTTGTAATGTTCTTCCAGATATTTCTTGAATAAAGTATATATTTTTTAAAAAGCAGAGCTAATGGGCGGGATCGTCCAGGTTTGCACTGTGTGGAAGTGGGCAAGTAAAAGGACGTTTTACCCGCCGGCTGCAATGGAGGCTTTTCACGCCTTATCGACCCCAATTATGCATTCCCAGGAAACACGCCGTTTCAATGACATATGGGGTCTCATTCACCTGCCATCGCCTCACCGCTTTATCGTGCCAGGCACCATATTTAAAGTGCAGCCACTCACACACATCTCAGTACTTCTAGGTCACAACTGCTGCATGGAAGACAGGATGGCCCCGAAAGGCAAGAAGGCTGCTGCCCTCTGGTTTAATGACCTGCCTCTCGAGCGTCTTTTGGGCACAGTGGAGGTCCGCCATGATGTCCTCTACCCCCACTCTGGCCGCAGGATAGGCAGCAACATCACTAATCCAGCATGGGAGATGGTGGCATCGGTGGTCAGCGCCAATGTCCTGCAAAAGAGAACAGCCATTCAGTGTCGCAACAGGATGAATGGTCTCAACCATTTCATAAGGGTAAGTCACTCTTCTCATCACTTTCAACTCACACACTCACAAACCCATCACACATCCTCAGGGATCTCACACCTCATGGGACAACACCACTGACTCTCACACACACACCCTCACATCTCCATCAGGTTCATATCCTCTGGAGCTCGCATCCTCATCCCGTCCATGGCTCTGCTTACCACACAAACATTCCACACAGTGTCATGCATCCTGCTCGCACTGTCTCCATCTGTTTCCATGAAGGAGAAACTGGCTCACAGCAACAGGGAGAGGTCCCAGACTGGGGGTGGAGTGGCCTATATTAGGCCTCTTGCTCACTTTGAGGAACATGCCATCGTGCTGACTGGTGAGGATGTGGACCGCGCCTGTGGCAACGGTAAAGTCGATGGCGAACACTCCCGTGAGGGTCCATCATCACTCTCTCAATGCAACTGTGAGTGCTCTCTCTCCTGCTTTTGACTCTGCTGCCATGCACTAATCATCTCTACTTTGGTTCACAGGGATCTCTGCCAAGCAACCGATGCCCTTAGTTAGCCAGTCCCTCAGCTCAATCCACGTTCTCACCTCCAGCCAAGGGGACTCCTCCTCCATTGAAGAGCTAGAAATAAGCAGCCTGGAAGACCCGTCACAGTGCTTACCCACACCCTCCACCAGCGCAGAGACACACACCTCGGGACCTAGATCTAGAGCGGGCTCCGGTTCACAATTTGGTGGTCATCACAAGGACAGCAGGAGGAGGCAGATTTAGCCAAGCTCCCCAGGCACTCGGAGGATTGCTGGGGAAGAGGCATCTGTGAGGCCTGAGTCTTATAAGCCTCAGGATTTGGCCTTTCAACTCATCGTGGAGAGTCAGCAGAAGGCAGAGAACATCACGCAGAACTGTTGGAAGCCCTCAACGGAGTGGCACATGAGTCGGAGAAGTGTGTCCGCCTGCTCTCTGATGAAGTGGTGCCCATATGTGGTGTATGGAGATCTCCTTGGGAAGGATGGCGGATACCATGGAGACCCTGATCCAGCGGAACAAGGAGATATGTGCAGACCTGCATTCCATCACTGTAGCCATGGGTGAGTTCCCGCAGTGGCAGTGCGAGAGGGAAACGGGGCACCTCAACGTCCCCCCAGGTGCTCCTTCCCCTCAAGGAGTCAGGCCAGGGACCTCGGGAGAGGAGGAATTGCAGCTGGACACCCCTGGCTCATCCACTCAGGGATCTGAGAGGCTCTCCTTTCCCCCTTGAGTCCCCTTTGCCTGTGACCCTCTACCAACCTCACCCTCTGTTACCGCAGAGGGAGCAGCTGGCCCACAGTAGCACAGCCAAAGCAAGACAGGGCCCCCAAGGCCTCGGCTCTCCAGAGGACCCACGCCAAAGTCATTAGAGGCAACAGGGCTAACCACTGCACAAGCTATCGCCACCCCTGCTGAGGATGTCAGGGCAGCACCTGGAAACTAAGGCATTTAAAAGTTAAGAAATTCTGATCACAGTTGGTTGCATTTGTGAACACATTTTGTCACTTTACAATCTGAAAATATATTCACTTTCACTGAATAATGTGTAATGGTGTCTTTCAGCTTCATTGACAGGCTTTGCGAATCCTCCCCTGCTTCCACCCACTGCCACCCCCCCACCTCCGCCACCCTCAAACTAGCAGTTCAGCTGCACACAGCCGGCCCATGAGTGATTCTGGAGGGAGAAGTGTGTGTGTGGAAGGGTCTTTTGGAGTCTCATCCAAGCACTCTCCCACACATGTGGATCCTTCCCGCATCACACTCAATATCATGAGCATTTTCAGTGCTGCCTGCTGGGGTTCACTTTCAGTTGTCTATCTGAGGTGACCTGCATCTCCACCTATCCACCGATCGCACTCCAATGCAGCCCATGTTATCACCCATCATGACTCTCATTTCACTTTTGATTTAGCCAGCACAGACGTGCTACAGTTTTTCTTGCATTCCCCTGTCCTTTCCTGTCACCCAATCATCCATTTCCTTTTCACCATCACTGTCGATCCCCCGACATCAACTTCCACCTCCCCACTGTGACCTGCCACAACCCTTTTCTTTTGGGGATGTCCTAGTGATCGTGCACATTCCCTTCCTTCCCAAAAGCCCCATCCCCATCCACCCACCCCTCCCTGACCACCACCTTCCCATCCCCAGTCTGCCTCTGAGCCCCCCGCACCACCCCCCCAACTTTATCCCCCTGACACCTTCATTCCCCACCTAACAACCTCATCTCCCACCAACACACATTCCTCTCCCAGTCGATCCTAGACCTTGCTTTCCCAGCCCCCAGTACATTTTCATCCCCCAAACACAGCTGGACCTTCCTCTCAACCCCTCAACCATCATCCATTGTGAACAGACTCTCAACGGTGACTTTCCAACTTCCATGAGAGCCATGTCCATGAGAATCCACTCAGCCTGCCACGGACATTCCTCCAGGGTCCCATTGCTGTTGGGCTCCAGCATTTTCTGATTCCCAGATGTCCGCGATGTCAGCGAGGCTGTGAGGGTAAGCCCCGACTTCTGCACATCATGCTTGTCAAGACGTGGTCTGCACCAGTGCATTTTCTCGCCAACGTGAGCAGATGATCCTGGCGGGGGCTAGATGATCCCGATGGGGGCTGGGTGATCCCGATGGGGGCTGGGTGATCCCGGCGGGGGCTGGCTGATTCCGACGGGCTGGCCTTAGAATGATGCACAGATGTATTACAATGAGGTTCCCGACATTTGACAGTGGGAAACGTGGCCCACCATCGATGGGCAGAGCGGACGATTGCAAACTGGTTTCGCGACATCATGAATCCGAATTTTGGCCTTCTCACACCGCCGAGGTCATGGAAAATTCCACCCAATGTTTTTGGTCGATGATCTTTCATCAGTGCTAAGCTCCCAGTCTACTCCTATTCAATTCCACATGGATTTCTTAACAGAAACAGAAAACTCATTTATCTGGACTTGGGTCAAGACCCAAAAGTCTGTTGGGTTCCTACTTGTGACTTCCTATTCTGAGCGCAAAGTCTGCCTACCTGGGGCACATGTCAGAAATTTGCACTGTTCCTGCTATGTCATCTTGTTGTCATTTGGTTGTACTAGACAACATGGCAAATTCAACGAGAGTTTCTGATCTTTCCAAGCTTAAAGTGTGATTATTAACAACTTCTGGGAACCAGAAGATAAGAAAAACACATAACATGGTGGCAACGGTGGTTTCATCGCTGGATCAATAGTGATGTGATAACCCAAATCTTCAAAGCATCCAATCATTCCACCGAAACACTCTAGGTACGTTTGCACCAGGTCTTCTTTGCACCTGATCAGAGGGTATTTTTCAATGGGTGTACTCCCTTTAACCCTCAGTGTCACCTCCTTTACCTCTTGTTTACTGAGATAATCTTTTTTTTATTCATTTGCAGGATGTGGGCATCACTGGCTTGGCTAACATTTATTGCCCATCTCTAATTGCCCTTGAAGCACTTCACAACTGCTGAACCCCAGAATGGCAGGGCCATCTGTTTCAGTGACGTAGAGCAGATAGTTAACACCTTTTCCTTGTCCTTCTGATTTGGATTGTTCCTGTTGAATCTCAGTTCCCGTTGTGCCATTAGCATGACATTGCTCGGTTTCAGAACAATCTTTGGATAACTATTTTCTTCCAGATTTTCAGAAAAGATCTTCTGGTATAGTCTGAGTGAGATGATGTTACTCTGCACTCTGGTATCAATCTTCACCTTCAGCTTTACTGTTGTGGGTTTTTCTCATGGAGAGGAAAGACATTCCTGAGCTGAGCGGCTGTGTGAATTTCTTTGCTCTGAGAACCGTTGCATCCAGCCAGTTGTATGGCTCCTCAGACTATTCTCAGACTCACCATTATCTTCCGGGGTATAGATGTTTTGTCACTTTTCCTGTCCGTTTGCCCTGTTGTTCTGGCTCTGTACCTCATATTCCACCTTTACCTTTGTTCTGTACATTTTTGCCAGAGATTGGCCTTTCCACAAGTTCTACAGATCAATCCGTATGAGCGACATTTTTGTCTGTGAATTCATGTGGTTGTCCATACCTCCCGCATGACCTTCTCTCTATTTGTTGTATATTCTTTTGTTTCCGTTGCACTGCATCAACCCTACTGCCTTTCTCTTCACTTAACTGAAGGCTAGCTGTTTGGGTAGTCAGCATCTCCATCTGTTTGCTCATGGCTTTGTGTGCTCTGGCAGTGTCTACAGCCTACGATATTTTGAGCTTGTCTTTCCTGGTTAGTGCTTTCTGCATTTAAGGGTGTGGAGAACCCCAAATTAGTTGATCTATCAGCCTTTCATTTTGTGTCCTTAAACTTACATTTTCTGGCTGCATTTTTTACCTACTTACAAAATTATCAATAGGCTTACCTAATTCCTGTCTGAGGTCTCGAAATTCTTACCGGTAAATCCGATGATTTGATTTTGGCTGGAGGTGGATGCTAAATTTCTCAAAAATTTTGCCTGGGTCTTTGCTGTCCTCTTCAGTAAGCTCCCAGCTGCTAAATAAATTTAATCCCACATCTACTGCCCACAGAAGGATATAGCTGGGTCTCTCTTCATTGCTAATGCCTTTTAGGAAACTACTGAATGTCAATCTGCACTTCTGTTTAAACTTCGCAAAGTCCTTCTCGACATTGGCTTCCTGACTCATTATGGGCTGTAACTGTGCATTCATTGCTGTGTCGGTCAACATTTCACTTTTTGTTTTCACACAATTCATAAGTTTCTCTTATGGCAGTAATGTTGTTCGATTTTCTAAATCAGCACAAAATTAATGTAAAATGCTTTAGGTTTACTCACAGGCACTTGCTGCCACCATGCTATGTGTTCTTGTTGCATTTTGGTTCACATTTTGGTTATTAATAATCACACTTTAATCTTGGAAAGATCAGAAACTCTTTATGTTTAATTTTGTCATGCTATCTGGTACAGAAAAGGACCAGATTCAACTGGTTCTGTACACATCACATCAGTCCCTAGTGCAGCTGTGAAATGTGGCCCCTAGAACACTTACATATAGCAACATTAGGACCTACTTAGCCAGGAACTAGCTATTTACAGATAGTTACAGATAATACAACAATATATAACAGTTCCATTCCTGAAGATAATGCCTGATAAATCATGCATAGTGCATGTTTGAAATTGGAATTGTGTGGGTGAGACTTGATACCAGAGCATGGGGCAGAATATTGAGCTCAGCAGGTGGGCTCAGACCTGACCTGGTCGAGCATAAAATAATGTTGGGCAAGCATCCTGATGTCATTGTGTAATCCTGTGATATTTTGTTTGGCGGGCACATGCCGGAGTCGGCGGACGGGTGAAAAAGCCAAGCGGCCTTTGCACTTTTTGGGAAACCTCATCCCCGGGTGGGATGACGTTTCCTAAAACAAATAAAAATAAAATAATAATTTTACTCTTGAACTAATAACATGTCTCTGCTCATGAGAAAAAGTCACGAGGGGACATTTTTTTACGACATTTTTATTTTCTTCATTAGTTTTTTCATCTCAGCTTCATGCCTCAGGGAGATTGGAGCATTCTTTCACACGCATGCGTGAAGTTCATGCTATGCCCACTCAGCCTCCTCCCCCCCAACCCCACACCACCCCCCCCGCATAGGCAGTGCTCAGCATTGCCGCTCACATATCACGCTGGGCGGGCCTTAATTGACCCGCCCGTGTAAAATCACGTTGGAAAACTGCTTCCTGACCACTCCCACCTACCCCCACTGAGCAACCCCGCCAAGGGCAAAATTCTGCCCATGAAAATTACCCTTTCAGGGGGATGAAAATCTTTACTGGTGACTCTGCTGAAGTGTGCAAGGTCAGTGAGAGGTCATTTAATTTGCATATGGGTAGCATGTGCCACATCATTAAGGATCCATATCTGATGCAAAGGCTGGACAGTCTAATAGAGTATAGCAATTCTGGGACATTTCTGTTTCCCATACCTCTCCCAGCATACCTGTGCCCCAGCTTATTTAATGCTGGAGTTATGATAGACATGTACGGGCCATGATATTTTAGCCCCATAATGTCCCAGCTCACAATGTTACATTTTTCACATTACAACTGTGTATAATATAATTTTTTGGTTGCTGATATAATAGTTATGCTTCCTTCTGTCAGTTCAGAGAATTCATCAGTGAACTTGTGATAAATTATGGTAAATTATTTTTATGTATGTGAAGGTCGATAATTTATTACCACTGTTTTATGTAGAGGAAATAGAAATATTTGATTAAATTAGTAACAAATTGCAGTATGCTCAATGTACATTAAAATTTATATTTAACAAATGTAACTATATTGCTGAAATAAGAGACATGCTGTTTAAGCTTTTCATCTTGTACTCATCCGGACAGATCACAAGATTACCAACAGTAAAGGGAACACTTTATATTGCATGAGGAAACAGTGCTGATTGGTCAGCAAGTGGACTCTGATTGGTAGAGGCACTGCAGTATAAATTGCTGTTCCCTTTACTATTGGCAATCTTACAATCTGCCCGGAAGAGTACAAGATGAAAAGCTTAGACAGCATGTTTCTTTTTTCCCCAGCAATACTCAAGTTCTGTATTACCAAATAACTAAATGTAACTGTCTTATTTCTCTACAGAATGTGTTTAGAAACCAACCAGCACTACCAGAGTACAAAGTTGCAGATGCAAAAAAATCAAAATTCATCCTTTTGCATTACAGCACTTTTAAAGCATTATGGGATTGGCTAATATTATTGGCAACGTTTTATGTTGCTGTGACTGTACCATATAATGTTTGTTTTATTGGAATTGATGAAAATTTGCCTTCAGCAAGAAGCACAACAGTTAGTGACATTTCAGTGGAAATTCTATTCATCATAGGTAAGCAGACAATTCTATTATTGATCTCTCATTCAGTTTGAAATCAGCATTTACTTATGTATTGACTAACTACAAATTAATTAAGTATATATGATTAAACAGGGTCAATTCTTTTTAAGGATATTACAATATAATATAGTATTGAATCTCGCTCATTATGCAAGCAAGTTTTCAAATTCCAGCATTAGAACGTGTTCTCAATTCATTTTTTAATATCTCATCATCCTAAACCTGCAGATTTTCCCTTTCTTGATGGCATAAACTACCCATTGGCCTGTGGAATTAATTTTGAATGACCCTGAATGTTTAGTCACAGTACAGATGACCAGGCATGTCTTTAGAGAAGAATACTGATTCCTCTGACCCAATACAAGGCAGTGTTCTGATCACAGACTGGGAAACCAAAGTTTGAGTCACTTAGAACTATCCTCTGATCGAAACCACACCTGTGTCTGCTGATTTCTCCAACATAAACACCAAAATTGTAGTTTTCCTTTTTGGGTTTTTATTTGTTTTGCTAACAGAGGCCCTTGCGTTATTTACCTATTATAGTACGTATGCTTTAGTAATTTTAGGGCAATCACTGCAAAAATGATCGAGAGAGTTTTATTCAAAAATAACAGATGCCAGAAATCTTGCTGACCTCACAAATTATTCCCAGTCCCTTGTTGATTTCAGGATCCATGGTTATGTCTTCCATGAATCCACTTAACCAACTTAGACCAGCACCCAGATACACACTTTTACAACGTTATGAATGAATGGAAATTATATTTTAAACTCTCATGCACTCTCATACACGACACTATTTCACCTTAGTTAGCCCTATGATCAGTTGTTGATACAAGAAAGTAACTATCAGCTTTGAATCTTATCTAGATTTTGGTGATTTTATCCACTCGAACTGAACAGACCAACTTAGAACTGCTTGTTCAAATCAATGCCTTGCTGTTGTACAGCATGTTGAAGGAGGTTGAATTTAAATGTCTCTGGGTATTAACTTCTACAAGGCTGCATTGGTTCACCTAAAATTTACCAAAACAGCAGAAAGATTGAAGAATTTCAAGCTCAAGTTGCACCCAGTATCAATTGGGTTTCCACAATCTTTTGTGCTGGTATCAGAAAATCATGCTGGAGGTCAGTCCTGAACTCAAAATAGCCACATCCCTGGATCAAATTAATCAGCAAGATCTGCCTTCTTTTAGGTACAGGGAAGCTAAAAGGCATCTTTTGAAAGCTTTTCAATAACATAGTCATAATATTTAATGTACTAAAAATTTGTACACCAATGAAATCAATAAATGGTTCTGTATCATTTTATAAAGTAATTTTCATTTGTTTAAAATGGGGTTACTCATTCATTAGAGATTCCTCTGACCCAATACAAGACAGTGTTCTGATCACAGACTGGGAAACCAAAGTTTGAGTCACTTAGAACTATGTGGACCAGTCACACATATTATTAACAATGCATCATTTTTGTGATTAAGACCATTTTCAGCTGAATTAATAAAACTGCACCAGGTTAACACTTGAATACAGCAATGAATATCTTTAGTGCAAGGGAAAGAGGTAAAAATTAAGTTCTAAAACACTGCCCACATGCAGCGCTTCATGGAAAATGTTATGTTTGTGATTGTGTAAATGCATTTGAGCAGAAATTTGAAGCATAAATTCACGTCAGAAAGTTGGCACAATTGAGCACAATTTGCATAGATTACATCTAAAGTGGAAACGCTATGCCAATCAGTGTAACATTCCAATATTCTAATGTCTCTCTTAATTCATGAGGGGCCAGAGCAAGTTAAACTAGAGTCAATGATATTGGTTTCTATTCAATTTCTATTTCTGTTCACCTGCAGTTATCTACTAAATTCTTCTGTACTTTAGTTGAACTAGGTATTTGCACTCGCACTGATGAGGAGTTACGTTATCCACCACCAATTTGCATTAGAAAATTGTGAGCAATATGCCCAAGATATTCTGATACACACTGGGGGGGAGGTGAGGTTACAAGTTACCAGTGCAGATGACAAAATTAGGGTAAAAAACATTCAGTTGTAATTGCCCAATGTAATATTAGCTCTGTAACTCCGGTCTCAAGAATTCTGTCGTTAAATACAAACTTTCGATTATTCTCCTCCCACCTTCTCATCTTTTCATAACTCGTAATCTTTCCTCTTTCCCAAAGAAAACTGGTCACCTCAAACCCATTTGGACTAATGTCTGTTTTCTGCAAACTGGTTCTGCCTGACTGACTTCTTGCTTCGAACTCCTTGAATTTTTCAAACACAAACAGAACACTGCAGCTCAGGCAGCAACAATGTGAGAGGAACAAAGTTAACGTTATAGGTCAATGGCCTTTTATCAAAATTGTATGTATTAAAGATGAAGCACTTATAATCAAATGCAGAGCCAATGAAAAAAGAGGCCATAGAAGGAACAAAAAGAAAATGTCTAGACTTGAAGGTAGGGGTGATTAACTGACAAGGCAATAGCAGGAGGCAATTGAACCAAAAGATATGTCCAGGGGAGTTGTAAAAGGGAGTATCAGATTAGCAGAAGAGGAGGGAAACATGAAAAATCCAGCAAAGTAGTGAGAGTTCCCATGTGTCAGGAATGTGGTGGAAGAAAGCCAAGTAGATCACGGACAAACCTGCTGGCCCTTTACCGAAGACATCCCTACCCCATGGACCAGCTCACACCACCTCCATTTCCAAAGGCTCTGGTACAGCTATCCTCCAGTTACAACAACTTGTATTTATATAACATCACCTATAATGTAGTAAAACATCCCAATGTGCTACACAAAAGCATTAAATAAAGTTTGACGTTGAGCCACATAGGAGATATTATGGCAGATGAGCACAAACCTGGTTAAGGAGGGAGGTTTGAAGGATCCTTTTAAATGAGGAAAGCAAGGTGGAAAGACTGAGAGGTTTACCGAGGAAATTCCAGGGCTAAAGCAGCTATAGGCACAGCCACCAATGGTGGAGCAAATAAAACCGAAGATGCTCAAAGAGTTAGAATTGGAGGAGCGCAGAGTTCCCAGAGACTGGAGGAGAATAGAGAGAAAAGAAGGATCAAAACCAGGGAGGAGTTTTAAAATGAGGATGAGAATTTTAAAATCGAGGCATTGGCTTCTGTTTAAGCAATTAAGATCAGTGAGCACAGGGGTGGACAGGATGAATAGGACTTCGTGTGAGTTAGGACACAGGCAGCAGAGTTTTGGATGACATTAAATTTATGGAAGGTGGAATGTGGGAGACCAGTCAGGAGTGTTTTGAAATAGTCAAGTCTAGAGGTACCAAAGCCATGATGAAGATTTTGAGAGCAGATGTGCTGAAGCAGGTGCAGCATCAGGTAATGTTTGCAAGGTGGAAATAGGTGGTCTTATTGATGGCATGGATATTAGGTGGAAGCTAATCTTAGGTTAAAATTCAAACAGTCTTTTTCAGCCTCAGAGAGTTGCCATGGATAGAAATGGAGTCAATGGCTAGGGACAGGAGTTTGTAGCAAGGACTGAAGATAATAGCTTCGGTCTTCCCTATATTTGCTTGGAGGAAGTTTCTGCTCATCCATTACTGGACATTGGGCAAGCAGTCTGATCATTTAGAGACATTGGAGGAAACAAGAGAGGTGGTGGTGAAGTAGAGCTAGGTGTCATCAACATCAATGTGGAAACTGACACTTTTTTTTAGATGATGACACTGAGGGCCATAATTGGATTCATGATGGACACCAGAGGTAATAGTGTGGGAGTGGGACAGGAAGCCTTTACAGATGATTCTCTGGCTGCAATTAGATAAGAATGGAACCAGCTAAGAGCAGTTCCACTCAGTTATACAATGGTGGAGAAGCGTTAGAAAAGGATAATGTAGTCAACTGTGTAAGAGGCTGGAAACGGGTCAAGATGGACCATAATGGAAAGTTTACCTTTGTCACAGCCACATAGGATGGTTTGTGACTTTGGTGTATATTTCGGCACTGTGGCAAGGGCAGAAACCTGATTTCAAACACGGAGTTCCAAGAAACATGGGCATAGATTTGGGAGCTGACAGCACGAAGAAAGACTCTGGAGAGGAGAGGGAGGTTGCAGATGCAGCAGTAGCTTACAAGAATGGAGAGGTCAGGATTTTCTTTTGGAGGAGGCGTGATGATGGCAGATTTAAGGGAGAGAGATAGAGAGATAACATCTGATGAGATAACCATTAACAATATCAGCTGATATCAGAGCCAGGAAGGGAACTTTGGTGACCTGCAGTTTAGTGGGAATAGAGTCAGGGAGAAAGAGGTGGGTTGGTGGATAAAATGAGCCTGAAGAGGATATGGGGGATCTGGTGCAGAGGAGACAGGAGGAAAAGTGGACAAAGTTAACGCTCAGGCTAATTCAGGGGGTTACTGTAGAGGAAATTTCATATGGTGGCCTGGAGGAGGGAGCAGCATCTGTTGTCTGGAAGAAAATTGGATTGGTGGCTAAGATCTAAAATTGTTGACCTCGATTTAAAGCTGGCTGGCTGTAAAATGCTTTATAGAAAGTTGAATTCTTCCCAGTAAAATCAATATTTTGCTCTTGTTTTAGTCTTAAATTTTTCACGTGCATCCTGAAATAAGAACCCATTATGTCCTTCAGTGTTGGATACCTTGTAGAGTGAGCTTTGTCTCTGTGGAGTGAACAGCGATTCAAGACAATGTCAAGCTGAAAGCTTAAAAAAATTTGAAAGATAAATTTCTATCATACAATACGTTCCATAACATAAGTTTCAACATCTCTTTCCAGGGAAGATGTTCCATTGACAAATGAAGGTGCTAATTTAGATGTTAAGTTGAAGGACAGGACCTCCAGGGTTATGATCTCAGGAGTGCTACCCATGCCACGTGCTAGTGAGGCTAGAAATAGAAGGATAATGCAGCTAAATATGTGGCTAAGGAGATGGTGCAGGAGGGAGGGCTTCATGTTTCTTGACAATTGGGCTCTGTTCCAGGGAAGGTGGGACCTGTTCCGACAGGACAGTTTGCACCTGAACTGGAGGGGGACTAACATCCTTGCGAGTAGGTTTGCTAGTGCTGCTCCGAGGCGTTTAAACTAGATTTGCAGGGGGAGGGGAACCAGTGTTAGAGCAGATAGTGAGGTGGAGGAGGATAAAGGTCAAGCGAGGAATGCATGTATAGACAGAAATCAAGGGTCCGTACATGATAGAAATGTTCTCAGGTGCATCTATTTCAATGCAAGGAGTATTGTCGGAAAGGCAGATGAGCTTAGGGCATGGATTGGCACGTGGGATTACGACATTATTGCTATTAGTGAGACTTGGTTGCAGGAGGGGCAGGACTGGCAGCTCAATATTCCGGGGTTCCGTTGTTTCAGACGTGATAGAGGGGGAGGGATGAAAGAGGGAGGAGTGGCTTTACTAGTCAGGGAAAATATCACAGCTGTGCGTAAGCAGTACAGCCCGGAGGGCTCGTCTACAGAGGCCATATGGATGGAGCTGAGGAATGGGAAAGGTGTGACCACACTCATAGGGTTGTATTATAGACCGCCCAATAGTCAAAGCGAATTGGAGGAGCATATCTGTAGAGAGATAGCGGACCGATGTAAGAACCAGAAAGTTGAGATAGTAGGAGATTTTAACTTTCCACATATTGACTGAGATTCCCATATTGTAAAAGGGCTGGATGGCTTGGAGTTTGTCAACTGTGTTCAGGAAAGTTTTCTAAATCAATATATAGAGGTACCAATGAGAGAGGATGCAATACTTGATGATCTATTAGGGAACCTGACAGGTCAGGTGACAGAAGTATGTGTAGGCGAACATTTTGGGTCCAGTGCCCACAATGTCATTAGTTTTAAGCTAATTATGGATAAGGATAGGTCTGGTCCTCGAGTTGAGATTCTAAATTAGAGAAAGGTCAATTTTGTGGAAATGAGAAAGGATCTAGGAAGAGTGGATTGGCATAAGTTGTTTTCTGGCAAGGATGTGTTCAGTAAGTGGAAGGCATTCAAAGGCGAAATTTTGAGAGTGCAGAGTTTGCATGTTCCTGTCAGGATTAAAGGCAAAATTAACAGGCATAGGGAACCTTGGTTTTCAAGGGATATTGGTGATCTGGTTAAGAAGGAGAGAGAGGTGAAAGCAGGTATAGGCAACAAGAAGCAAATGAGGTACTTGTAGAGTACAGAAAATGTAAGAAAATACTAAAAAAGGAAATCAGGAAGGCAAAAAGAAGACATGAGGTTGCTTTGGCAGATAATGTGAAGGTAAACCTGCAGAATTTCTACAAGTATATTAAGAGTAAAAGGATAGTAAGGGACACAATTGGTCCCCTTGAAGATCAGAGTGGTTGTCTATGTGTGGAGCCTCACAAGATGGGGGAGATCTTAAGCAGTTTTTTTGCATCAGTATTTACTCAGAAAACTGGCATAGTGTATAACGAAGGAAGGGAAACAAGCAGTAGTTTCATGGAACATATAGAGATTAAAGACGAGGAGGTGCTTGCTGCCTTACCGCGAATAAAGGTAGATAAATCCCCCGGGCCTGACATGATATTCCCTCGGACCTTGAGGGACACTAGTGTAGAAATTGCAGGGGCCCTGGCAGAAATATTTAAAACGTCCTTAGCCACGGGTGAGGTGCCGGAGGATTGGAGGGTAGCTCATGTTGTTCCGTTGTTTAAAAAAGGATCCAAAAGTAAACCAGGTAATTACAGGCCAGTGAGCCTGACGTCAGTAGTAGGTAAATTATTGGAAGGTGTTCTGAGAGATCAGATATATAATTATTTGGACAGCCAAGGGCTGACTAAGGATAGTCAGCATGGCTTTTTGCGTGGTAGGTCGTGTTTAACGAGCCTTGTAGAGTTTTTCGAGGAGGTTATCAAGAAAGTAGATGAAGGAAAGGCTGTGGATGTTGTCTACATGGACTTTAGTAAGGCCTTTGACAAGGTCGCACATGGGAGGTTAGTTCAGAAGGTTCAGACAGCTGGTATCCATGGAGAGGTTGTAAACTGGATTCGAAATTGGCTGTGTGGGAGAAGACAGAGAGTGGTAGTGGATGATTGCTTCTTAGACTGGAGGTCTGTGACTAGTGGTGTGCCTCATGGATCTGTGCTGGGACCATTGTTGTTTGTTGTCTATATCAATGATTTGGATGATAATGTGGTGAATTTGATCAGCAAGTTTGCTGATGACACTAAGATTCGAGGTGTTGTGGACAGCGCGGAAGGCTTTCAAAGCTTGCAGAGAGATCTGGACCAACTGGAAAAATGGGCCAGAAAATGGCAGATGGAATTTAATGCGGAAAAGTGTGAGGTGTTACATTTTGGAAGGTCAACCCAAGGTAGGACATACACAGTAAATGGTAGGGCACTGAGGAGTGCGGAGGAACAAAGGGATCTGGGAGTTCAGATACATAGTTCCCTGAAAGTGGCGTCACAGGTAGACAAGGTTGTAAAGAAAGCTTTTGGCATATTGGCCTTCCTAAATCAAAGTATTGAGTATAGGAGTTGGGATGTTATGGTGAGGTTGTATAAGACATTGGTGAGGCCAACTTTGGAGTATTGTGTGCAGTTCTGGTCGCCTAACTACAGGAAGGATATCAGTAAGATTGAGAGAGTGCAGAGAAGATTTACTAGGATGTTGCCGGGTCTTAAAGAGTTGAGTTACAAGGAAAGATTAAACAGGTTTGGACTTTATTCCTTGGCGCGTGGAAGAATGAGGGGAGATATGATAGAAGTTTACAAAATTATGAGGGGTATAGACAGAGTAAATGCGAGTAGGCGCTTTCCACTTAGATTAGGAGAAATAAACATGAGAGGACATGGCTTTAGGGTGAAAGGGGTAAGGTTTAGGGGGAACGTTAGGGGGAACTTCTTCACTCAGAGAATGGTGAGAGTGTGGAACGAGCTACCATCTGACGTGGTAAATGCGGGCTCACTCTTAGGTTTTAAGAATAAATTAGATACATACATGGATGGGAGAGGTCTGGAGGGTTATAGACTAGGTGCAGGTCAATGGGACTAGCGGAATAATATTTCGGCACAGACTAGAAGGGCCGAATGGCCTGTTTTCTGTGCTGTAGTGTTTTATGGTTCTATAGAAGGAACCTACTGCTTATAGCTTTGACAGATACATATGAGATACCCCATTTAAAATACCATAGCCTTAGATAAAACAGTAATGAGTGAAAAATATTGGACAAAATTTCCGAGCATTGTTTAAATATCGACTGCTTTGCCTTTACTACAGTCATTAGCAGAAGACCACACACATTGATTGGAAGATCTCGAACAACATTCTACACATTGTTATATATGTAATTTATAGTTTCTTATCTACAACAGAGCTACTACAGAACTTAATAGGCCAAATAATGAAATAAGCGAGTTGTTAGCATCTTGTTGTGGAGGTAAGTCATATTGCCTCTCTTGTGATGGTTAATTTATGACAATCCTTTCTCAAACTATACAACTTGCACGAAGCATCAGGGGTTTCAAACTTAACCATTCATAGATACAACCAACTTGTTCATATCTATGATAACCTTGTGTTTACATTGAGCAAGTAACGGCATATAAATAGTTAATATATTTTAATAGACGTGGTAACCCACTTCAAATAAATAATAGTTTTATTTATGTTGAATTTACAGCAAATTATTTTGTTTACAATGATGGTCAGAAAATCCTGTATATTTGTATTGTATTTTCACAAACTTAATTCAAAAAGTCCAAATTTACTAACTGTACTGCTTTATGCCAAACAGATATTGTTTTGAATTTTCGAACAACATATGTCAGCAAGTCTGGTCAAGTTATTTTTGAAGCTCGATCTATTTATATTCATTATGTAACGACATGGTTTATCATCGACTTAGTAGCTGCACTTCCTTTTGATCTTCTCTATGCCTTTAATGTTAATGTGGTAAGTACAGTACTCACATTTATTTGATTCTTTTTAACGTCTTATTTATTGTTCCGCTAAAGTGTTATCCCTGAGACTAGATCCAACATCCTTAATTCTCATGCCCAGGATGTTACGACCCCTCCCGCCTGGCAGGATATTATGGTCCTGTCAAACTAAATGGAGATTTAAATGGCTCGCCACATCCGCGAGGGGGAGACACGCCGCGGCGATGCCGTAAAATCCTGGCCCATATCTTTAAGATCAGATAGGGGCTACGAAATGTACTACAACACTGGAAGTTTGTTATGATTAATCTGCATTCCGTTATACAGAGATTTGGTGTCACTATTTGCCACATCCTTAATGTTTAAAATGTTTCCATTCCTATTAACAGAATTCTTCCTGCTTTATGAGATTTTATCACTTACTATATTATAGATTTCTGTAAATACAAGTTATGACAGGTGAATGTATAATTCAAACAATGCATGACCTGGCCATGAAAAGAATATATGATGATAAATAATGATTTTGCATAATGTTTGAAATCTTTTGTTCTGCAGTAGCAATATATTTTTCTTGATTTTAGGACTAAAGTTATAGTGTAAGTCCTAAAATGAACAGTGTGATTGGTAAATAAAATGATGATGATATGTAGGACATCACATATGAAGTGAAATGGCTGAAATAACAAATAGAACATAGGGGAGAATTTTCTCCCCGTCAGGCGGGCTGGAGCAGGTGCAGGCGGGCACGCAGCTGATTGCCGCTCGCTACCATTTTATGTAGGTGGGTCAATTAAGATCCACCCAGCGTGATGCGCACTCAGAAGCGCTCAGTGCCACTTGTGTGGGTGGGGGGAGGTAAGAGAATGCGTGCGAAAGAGCACAGAAATCTCCCTGAGGCACGGAGCTGCCTCAGTGAGCTTAAGAAAAGTCATAAAAATGTGATAAATAAAAATATTAAATTATTCAGAAATGTCCCCTCATGTGACATGAGGCAGGACTTGTTATCAATTTATATGAAATATTTTATTAAATTAATAAACCCTTCATGAAACCTCATTCCACTTGTGGATGAGGTTCCAAGAAAAATGCGAAGGCCACCTGGGCGCTTCGCCTGCCGCCAACCTTAAGGTTGGACAGGCAGCCCTGACAAGTGCGTCAATTAGTTGATTAATGGCCTTAATAGGCCTTTGACAGTTTGGCGGGTGCGCAGCTGACTCTGATGTGCGCCCGCAGAACTGAAGATCGGAATGACGCGTGGTGACATTGCGACGCATGCCCGATGTCACCGTACGTCATTTTATGCATCAGCGAGCAGGTCCTGCCCCACTCGCCGACCCGAAAATTCTGCCTTTGCTATCCGTTTTTACATTTCTGGCTAGCTTCCTCTCATATTCTAATTTCTTTCTTCTGTTTAACCTTTTCATCATTCTCTGCCATTCTATATATTCTGATCAACCATCTTACCTGCCACTCATCTTTGCGCAGTTATATGCTTTTTTCTTAAGTTTGATGCTTTTCTTAACTTCTTCAGTTAACTATGGATGGTGGGTCTTCCCCTTAGAATTTTTCTTTATAGTAGGAATATACTTATTCTGAGTATTCTGAAGTATCCCCTTAAGTGTCTGCCACTATTTCTTTATTGATCTATCCCTATTCTAGTATCCCAGTTTACTTCAACTAGCTCAGCTTTCATGCCCATGTAGATGCCCTTATTTACATTTAAAATACTAATCTTAGACCCACTCTTCTCCCTTTCAAACCAGATGTAAAATTCAATCATATTGTGGTCACTGGTACTTATACCTGAGGTCATTAATTAATCCTGTCACATTACACAATACCAAATCTAATATAACTTGCTCTCTGGTTGGTTCCAGAATGTGCTGCTCTAAGAAACAACCTTGAAAGCATTCTATGAACTCCTCATCCAGGCTACTACTGCCAATCTGATTTTTCCAGTTTGTGCAGATTATAATCACCCATTATTATTGCTGGCCATTTATCACAAGCACCCAATATTTCTTCTTGTATACTTTGTCCTACATTGTGGTTACTGTTAGGGGGCCTGTAGACCACTCCCACCAGTGACTTCTTTCCCCTACTATTCCTCATCTCCACCCAAACCAATTCTACATCCTGATCTCCTGAATCAAGATCATCTCTAACTATTGCGCCAATGCCATCCTTGATCAACAGTTCTACCCCTCCACCTTTACCTAGCTTCCTACTCTCCTTGAATATCATATACCCCTCAATATTCAGGACTCAATCCTTGTCATCCTGCAGTCACCTCGCTGTAATGGCTATCAGATCATATTCATTTACTTCAGTGTGCATTTTCAATTCATCTACTTTTTTATGAATGCTACAGGCATTCAAATACAGAGACTTTAGTTTTTTGTTAGCTTTGTAGCATCTAGTCTTGACTATTGGTGTATTCTTAGGTTTTATCTCTCTGTCCCTTCCTGCTGTTCTATGACCCCTTGATTTGCCACATATACCCAAACATGATCCCTCACCCCCCATCCCCTCCCCACTCCCTCTCCACCCCCCCCCCGCCCCCCCCACCTCTGTTTAGTTTAAAGACTCCTTTACTTCCTAGTTATGCAATTCGCAAGGACACTCCAGTGCTGATGCCAGTGCCCCATGAACTGGAACCCACTTCTCCCACACTAGTCTTTGAGCCACACATTCATCTCTCTAATCTTATTTGCCCTATACCAATTTGCACATGGCTCGGGTAATAATCCAAGAGATTATTACCTTTGAGTTTCTACTTCTTAATTTGATACCTAGCTTCTCATACTGACTATGCAGAACCTGACTATGCTGACTATGAAGATTGTTAGCATCAGTCCTGTCGCCTCAGAAAGGTTTATAGTCGGGACAAGTGAGCAAATATTCTTTGACAGCATTTCACAGAATATTTAATCACGTGTCTCTAAATTAATTGTAAGGGCAAGGAATTAGATGTGCACATTCATTTATACAAGATCTCTTTCCAAATACAAAGCAGTGATTTGCATTCTTTTCAGTTCAAAACTATGGGCTGTATTTTATGGGCCCCACTGAAATGTTTTTGGTGGGGTGGGGGCACAAAAAATGAGGTGGGTGCCCGTGGGTGCCCACCCCACCACCTTCCCAACCATCCGTGAGCTTACCTTGTAATCCGGGGGGGGGGGTGGGGGGGATGCTAAAATCAGTAACTCGCATGCCATGTTAAATAAATAATTGAGGATCAATTGGGCTTGTTAACAAGCCAATTACCCCTGATAATATGCAGACACACCATAAAGTGGTTGGTAGCTTGGCCTGAATAGCCAAGTGGTTATGGTACTGGGTTTGTAACCCCAAGATCAAGAGTTCAAATCTCACAATGGCAAACTATGAAACAATGTAACTTCATCTGAAACAGATGGAAACGGGTTTGTACTCGAAAGAGTTACTAGCATTTTAGCTTGGCCTAAATAGCCAAGTGGTTATGGTACTGGGTTTGTAACCCCAAGATCAAGAGTTCAAATCTCACAATGGCAAACTATGAAACAATGTAACTTCATCTGAAACAGATGGAAACAGGTTTACTCAAAAGAGTATCAAGAGTTCAAATCTCACAATGGCAAACTATGAAACAGTGTAACTTCATCTGAAACAGATGGAAACGTGTTTGTACTCGAAAGCATTACAGGAAAAAAAAAAATAAAAAAAAATATAAAGTGGTTGGTACCTGAATTAGGGGCTGTGCCTGATTTTTTGTAAGTTTCCTTTAAAACTTTGTTCTTGGTTTTACAGCTGACCTGAATTAGGGGCTGTGCCTGATTTTTCCCAATTTTGTTGATTTGGTTTTCATTTAAAAGATTATCAAGAGTTCAAATCTCACAATGGCAAACTATGAAACAATGTAACTTCATCTGAAACAGATGGAAACGTGTTTATACTCGAAAGAGTTACTAGCATTTTAGCTTGGCCTAAATAGCCAAGTGGTTATGGTACTGGGTTTGTAACCCCAAGATCAAGAGTTCAAATCTCACAATGGCAAACTATGAAACAATGTAACTTCATCTGAAACAGATGGAAACAGGTTTACTCAAAAGAGTATCAAGAGTTCAAATCTCACAATGGCAAACTATGAAACAGTGTAACTTCATCTGAAACAGATGGAAACGTGTTTGTACTCGAAAGCATTACAGGAAAAAAAAAATAAATAAAGTGGTTGGTACCTGAATTAGGGGCTGTGCCTGATTTATCTCAATTTGTTTGATTTGGTTTAATTGGTTTCAGTTAAAAGATTACAAAGTGGTTGGTGTGGACAGTCGGGTGGGAGTGAGCTGGCTGCTTTTTTAAAATACTTTTTTAAATGAAGGGAAGAAAGGGGGCTACTATCTTTGGGGGGTGCCTTTTGCAGATCGGGTGCAGCCCCCCTAAAATAGTACCCCCTTTCTTCCTACTACTTCTCCATTAAATACACCACCTGCCCCTCCCTAAACTGCCCAAACCCTTCCTGCCAACATCTTAGAAATGCCTGTCTCTAGGATCCATGAAATTACTTCTTGTTCCCTGGTTGCAGCCCCAGCAATGCCCACTAATGCACTTTTGGCACTGCTGGGACTGATGATCCCAAGGGCAGTACTTCCTCCCCAGTGAGGGACAGAAGTCCTACACTGCTCCAACTTAGCCCACTGGCAGCACATTATGGCTGTGGGGCAGGCCATCTGCACCTCCACCACCATTCTACCCACCTCCCCGTAATATTCCACCCAATGTCCCTATCCACATACTAAGTCAGCAACTGATCCAATCCCCCTTTCAATGCTTCAGCTGACTATGCTAAATAACAATCTATTCCATGTCAACGAGTGTGAAGCTGTTATTAACATTCATGGAATACATTTTTTCTTACCCACCCCCAATCTTGCGACTATGCGGCTCTGCCCCAGATTAAGCTTCCCCTCCCTCCAGCTTCCTCGCCCTTTCCGGAGCCCTGATTTTCTGAGGCCCATGTGGCGATATGATGTAAACAGAAAGGAAAATCGGGCTCACTAACTTGCAGGCCCAATTTGCAGCACTCTTAATATTTCAATGAGCGATTTTTGGGTTGAGCACAGGGTCAAAGTTTTGGGCAGCTGCCACACTGAACGTCATGAGTTTGGGCAAGGTAAAATGCCTATTATAAAATAGACACATGAAAGGGAAAAGAGCCTGGTCTGCATTATGGATGGAGCCTGTGGAAGTTATCAGTGTTTCACTGCTCAACCCTAATGAATGTAGAAGAAGAAAGAGAAGCAATCCATAAATATTCAGGCAAGGAAAGTGATACAGAATTTTTCAGCTGAAAACAGCTTTCAGTAATTGGGAGAGATGTTGGCATAGTGGTAATGTCACTAGGCTTGTAATCCAGGTGCCCAGGCTAATGCTCAGGGAAAATGTGTTCAAATCCCACCACAGCAGATTGTGGAATTTAAATTAAATAACCTGAATTAATTAATAACCTGAAATTGAAAGCTAGCCTCAGTAATGGTGATCATGAAGCTATTATTGTCATAAAAACCCATCTGGTTCACTAATATCCTTTAGGAAAGGAAATCTGCCTTCCTTACCTGGTCTGGCCTACATGTAGCTCCAGACCCACAGCCATGCGGCTGACTTTTAACAATGAAATGCTCTAGCAAACCACTCAGCTGCACCAAACTGCGACAGAAAGACTGCCAGCAGTACAAGAAAGTGGCTCACTACTACCTTCTCAAAGGCAATTAGGGATGGGCAACAAATGCTGGCCTTACCAGTCAGGCCCACATCCCAAGAAAGAATAAAAAAGAACCCTTCCTGTCACTGACCAGTTTTGTCTTCCCATTGAGTACATATTTGCCTCCAAGAACATATATTCATGAACTTTCCACAACCTTACTCACTAAGGTGCAACTTTCATGTGTCTATTTTATAATTGGCAATTTGCTTTGCCCAAACTCACGACATTCAGTATGGCAACTGCCCTAAAAAGTTTACACTTGACCCTGTGCTCCGCCCAAAAATCACTCCTTGAAATATTAAGAGTGCTGCAAATTGGGCCTGCAAGTTAGGGGGCCCAATTTTCCTTTCTGTTCACATCATAGGGCCACATGGGCCTCAAAGTAAGGACTCCGGAAAGGGAGAAAGGAACACAAGGGTATGCTAATATAGTTACAGTTGAGTGGGAGAATGATCATGTGGGACAGAAACACAGGCATAGAGCAATTGGGTTAAAGAATCTTTATTTGTGCTGTGAGTTCTATGTAGCAAATGTAGTGCATCTAAAGGAGAAAGAAAAAGACACATTTATTTAGTGCCAGTTACATTGCAAATGTGCTATAAGCCCTATGCCCTTGGTATCATACTTCTCAGTTGAAGCTGTGCTGAAGTGCTTCCTGCATGGAGATGATGGGGGTGATATGGAGGAGCATCTGTGATGGTTGGTTTATATTTGATTGTATGGTCATGTTGGAATTGTGTTGGCCTAGAATTTCTGGCAGTATGTTCTAGTTCAGCAACTGAAAGCACCTTGACAACACAGCAGCTGTCAATGCCTGTCTGCTCTCAGGTAATTCATAAATCCTTTGAGGAGCCTGGCAGCAATGGGAGAATGTATTGTGTCCTTTTATATAATAATTTAGTTCATCTGAGCTTTCTAGCATTAGGATGGCTCGAATTGTGCCCGAGAACACTCTGCTGCAATGTTGTCAAAACTCTTTTCAATTAATCTTCAAGTCTGTCTCATCCAACAGAAACTAAATGAAAATTGTAGGTCTTTTTGGTATCAGTCATAGTATTGGTAAGAGATCCATCTTTCAGCACTTATTCTTACATTCTTGGAGCTACCAATCACTCCAGTCATAATCAGCAATTGAGTAAATCTCTCCCACTTGTGTCAGATGTGTCATGTTGCACATTCTCCACCACATGGAAATCTTCTTCATTGATTGATGGTACAGTGGCATGACTTGGAAATACTCTTGTCCATAAATATAGAGCATTATTAATTAAAATAATAAGTGTATATTTGAACTAACAAAATTGTCAAAGCCAAATATTAAATCTCAAGGTCTTCAAATATATGGCATTTCTATTAAATTCAGTTGCAATCAATTGATACCTGTGCCCCAACAATAACCCAGCACTGTCATTTTAAACGGTAAAAGCGGCATCAACAGGAATTGTTGCACTAGTCTGATTCAAGTTAGATGGTCTTGTGTATGTAGAAATTCAACAGCTCATATTTCTACAAGAAACTGAAGTCTGGCTACTGTCCAAGTGACAGTGCTGTCTCTTTATTACCTATTTCTAAATTCATTATGGAAAGCGTCAGGTTTGCAGACTCATTTCTGTGGTCTGGTCTGTGTTAGTCACTACTGTAATTATGAAAAGACAGCATGAATAATAATTTTTTTTTGCAATATAATAACATTGTTAGTGGTTTTCAAAAACTACCTTTGTCAATGATGGTAAATTGACTTATTTATGGATGGTACTGCTGTAGAATACTTGCTTGGTGCTTGCATCCCAAATGATAACTACTTAGCCTGCTGAGAGGAAGACTGTGCAAGGTTCAGAATCTGATATTATGGGGTGCTTTAAATTCAGTCTGGAAACTGAAACATGGAGCAGAATCTAGTGAAGCTCCCAGAAGCGGGAAATGAGGCAGTCGAGGCACTTCATTGTGTGGGAGGCTAAATATCAGCTTCCCGATGCTGGAATGAAAGTTGGGAATTAAGTTGGCAGCAGATTAAAGGTGGATCATGGTTTCTGACAGCGAACGGCAGGAGCCTGTTCTAATTCTTAACATGTCACACATTCTCATTAAAATACATGATCGAGTCATGCCCAGCAAAGGCATGTCATCTTCATAACTTTAAAAAGATTAACTTTACTCAGTGTGGAACCTTTTGGAATTGACTTTTCTTTTAAAATGGACAATATGCGCTGCAAATGATGGCTGCCAGAGGTCAGATGATCTGATCTGGGTATTCAAGAACTGACTCACTATCTGGCTATGCCCTAAAGACAGACAGACATTCCAAACTAAAAGGTGTTAATTACATGTATCCCCTAGAGTCCATCAGAAGACATTTCTGAATTGAATGGGTCTTTTTTCAAACAAAGATGATTTTCTTAACCCCCTCAAGATAAATATCTACAAACAATAAACCAGGATGTGTCTATTCAACCCAAGACCACCACCGTATTTGGAAAAAGAACTACAATTGTGATGAGTCAAATTACGACAACCATGTTCGTCCATTTGTAATCTTTAAAATGCTGACTATAAAAAATTAAGCTCGGCAGCGACAGCAGTAAAGGCAGTAACACCGCATCACCCATGCCTAAAAAGAATCAGAGGTTGTAACATCGCAGGTTCTCCACACCTATTCCTTTTTGAGTCCACCAATACAGCAAACTTACCTCCAGATACAAGCAACTGACACGAACTGTAGAAACAAAAATAAAAATACCTGGAAAAACTCAGCAGGTCTGGCAGCATCTGCAGAGAGGAACACAGTTAATGTTTCGAGTCCGTATGACTCTTCAACCGAACTAAGTAAAAATAGAAGAGAGGTGAAATATAAACGGTTTAAGGGGGTGTGGGACAATTAGCTCCTACAAGCTCACCCAGCTTGAAATGCATGTGGAAGCGCTCTGTGCTGCCTGTGTTGGGGGGTGGGGGGTGGTGGGGGGGGAGGCAGGCAAGTGTGCAAGTTTGTGCATGAGCACAGGTGCGGGCTGGAAAAGCTCCCTGAGGCACAGAGCTGCCTCAGGGAGATGAAGTGTTTAAAACATTAAAAATAATGATTTAAAAAATGTTATAAAACATGTCCCCTCATGTGACCCTGTCACATGTTAATAATGAAATGTTAAAATTTTTATTTTATTTTTATTTGCTGTTTGGAAACCTCAACCCGCCCATGGATGAGATTTCTTAAAAAAAACCAAGGCCGCCCTGGCCTTTTTGTCAACCGTAACGTTGGACAGACAGTGAAAAATTTCTTTCAAGTATAACTTTAATGGACTCGATAGGCCTTTTAATTGTCAGCGGGTGCGCTGCCGACTCTGGTGCATGTCCATTGACTGAAATATCGCGTGAGTGCGCAATGACGTCGGGACACCCACCCAACATCATCATGCGTCATTTTACTCTCTGGCAGGTTGGATGCGCGCCTGCCCAACGAGCGTTATACTCTGGCCTTGGGGGTGAAAAAAACACACACATCTTCCTCTCAAAAACTTACTGATTATGGACAGTTAGCAAGGGAATGGGATTTCAGCAGTTCTCCCTCACCCTGTCCATAACAGTCATCAGATTAAATTTAAATTGCACTTTTTTGATTAAGTCAGCAACAAATGAGAATCACATGCCTTAAGGTTCACGACTGGTTACAGGTGGCATGCAGCAGGCGAGGTTGTCTTCCTGGTGAATTTGTAGTTAGTAGGAGCTGTTTTTCTTGTATGGGCACCTTGTTGGACCAAGGGAGAGGAGGCTGAGCTCAGATGGCAATTGTCTAGGGGGAATCGGGACACAGTTGTCCATGGAAAGGAGGATAGCAGCTGTCCAGGGAGGTTAGAACATGGTTGCCTGAGGAAGGGAGGTTGAGTTGTTAGGGGCAGGGGTGGTGAGATTGACCTTCCCTCTGCAGTCAATCTCTCCCAAGGCAGCTCAAGCATGAAATTGGGGAGATCAAGGGTAATTGAGAGCAGGTCAATGGTGAGGCTGAGAGGGTCTAGGGTAACTGAGGACGGGTCAAGTATGATGGAAGGGAGATCGAGGATGACAGTTGGCAGATCCAGGGTGCTGGGGAGGGGGCAGCCCGATGGTGAGGGGAGAGCGGCTCTAGGTTGACAGACATTATCAAAGGTGATGGTGGGGGCTCGAGGATCACAGAAGCAGGGCTAGGGTGTTGGAGAGAGGATCGTGGGTGATGGAGGAAAGGTCAAAAGTATCCAAGGGAAGGTGCAGGGTGATGGCTTGTTGTTCCAGTAACAGAGTGGTGGCAACCTAGGGACATAGCCGTTGTTGTATTTTGTGCCTGGGCAATGTGCAGAGATGATACAATTCAGGTTTTATGTCTGCAGGAGGTGTTTTATTTACAATGCTTTAAAATGTCTGCTCTCATGCTTGCAGCAGCTATCTTCAGTTCAACCCCTTTTCCCTAAGTGACCACGTCTAGGCTTAACTAATCATACACAGTAAGGAGTCAACAGACACACATAATCAGACACAGAACAATTGAAGCTACACTCTGTCCCTCTTATAAAACTATAAACGTTTGTTTACTGTTTATGATGATTTAATTTAAAATATTGAGTCATTTCTTAGAGTTCAGCTTGTTCATTTTCTCTAAGTACAGAAACAGTCTTTGAGGTATGAAGATCTCAGATGACAGCACTGAGGTCTACAAATTTGAGGTTCTGCGTGATCAGCTCAATGAAGCAGATGATCAATATCACAGTCGCTCATTGGAAAAGGAAATGTATCCTCATAATCACTGTCCTTGAAATATCCTGGTCTGCTCGCTATTAAGCATCTCGCATTCCACTTTGTGTTGTCATCCAAAAGATAAGCATTGGCCTTGCACAACCGTTTGATCTACTTTGGTCCTGATAGAGATGATGCAAGTTTGTGCTCGCAATTTGGCCGCCTGACGCAAACCCAATCTTCAGCTCCAAACCGTGGTTCCTTTACACCTGTTTTTTTACACTTCAGCTTTACATTGTTGCTTTTTATTTTCTTGTGCCTTTGCTCTGACATTCTTGTTGGTTAGCAGTGATGACCTAAGTCTACAGAGGGATATAGACAGGTTAAGTGAATGGGCAAAAAAGTGCAGATAGAATATAATGTGGGAAAATGTGAGGTTATGCACTTTGGCAAGAAGAATAGAAGAGCTGAATATTATTTAAATGGAGAAAGACTGCAGAAGGCTGCAGCACAGTGGGATTTGGGGGTCCTTGTGCAAGAATCCCAAAAAGCTAACATACAAGTTCAGCAGGTAATAGGGAAGGCAAAGGCATGGAACGTTGGCCTTTATTTCAAAGGAAATGGAGTATAAAATAGGGAACTATTGTTAAACTATACAAGGCCCTAGTTAGACCACACCTAGAATACTGTGAACAATTTTGTTCCCCTTATTTAAGGAAAGGTATACTGGCATTGGATGCAGTCCAAAGAAGGTTCACTAGATTGATTCCAGATATGGAGGGATTTTCTTATGAGGAGAGGTTGAGTAGGTTGGGCCTGTACTCATTGGAGTTTAGAAGAATGAGACATTCTTTGAAACATATAAGATTCTTAGGGGTAAAAACAAAAATAAAAACAAAAAAAAACAAAAAAAAACAAAAAAACTGCGGATGCTGGAAATCCAAAACAAAAACAGAATTACCTGGAAAAACTCACTGTCGAAGGGTCATGAGGACTCGAAACGTCAACTCTTTTCTTCTCCGCCGATGCTGCCAGACCTGCTGAGTTTTTCCAGGTAATTCTGTTTTTGTTTAAGATTCTTAGGGGGCTTGACAGGGTAGATGCTGAGAGGCTGTTTCCCCTTGTGGGAGTTCCTAGGACCAGAGGCCATAATCTCAGAGTAAGTAAAACAGATGAGGAGGGTTACTAACCTGCGGAATTCTTTACTGCAGAGGGCTGTAGAAGTTTGGTCATCAAGGCAGAAATAGACAGATTTTTAATCAGTAAGGGAATCAGGGTTTATGGGGAAAAGGCAGGAGTTGAGGAGTTGAGGATTATCAGATTATCAGATCAGCCATGATCTCATTGAATGGCGGAGCAGACTCGATGGGCCAAATGGCCTACTTCTGCTCCTACACCTTATGGTCTTAAGTATAGTCAAGTGACATGCAAAAGTTATGACCAATCGTGAGTTTGTCTAATGTCTTTTCAGTCAATGTGGGATGGATCGATATCTGCAAAGTAGGATATGAATGGATCATTCAAACGTTTTTTCTCCTCCAACATACTAGCTCTCAGTCTGTCCTTTATCGTCTTGTTGAACTGTTTAACACCATCGCTCAACTATAGGTTGTATTGTGGTGTCAAATGATGGCGAATTCTGTAGCTTGCTTGAAACTCTGTGAACTGATTGGAAATAAATTGTGCTCACTGTCTGTAGTGACAGTCTCTGGCAAGCCCCATTTTGTAAACAGCATGTCTAAAATGTCAAAAACCGAAGAAGTGGTGGATTTTATTGTAGTGAATAGCTGGAAATTGCTATTCAGTTAACGAACAATAAACAGAAAACATTTGGTTGCACGAACCTGCAAGATACCGAACCTCGAATTTATACTGATGAAAATGATCTGACCATCTGTAGATGATTAAAGGTCGAATACCTGACTACAGGTTAACAATGTATTCAACTCTTGATCAGTGCAGAAACTGAACTTTCTACTCTAGAGATACATGTGCCAATATTTATATGCATAGATGCAGGCTAGTGTTTCCTGCTCTCCAGTAGAGTATTTGTGTTCAGTTTCCAACAAAAGCTGTGGAGTGTGAGCGATTTGTTCACTTCTTCAATGTACTGTGTACAACTGACATATCTTGTGATGCATGTTTCTGCTTCTGGGTTGAAATGGGTGAGGGCTGGCAGAGATGCTATCTTCACCTTTAATGTATCAAATGCTGTTTTCTATGCAATTGACCATTCCCATTGTGCATGTTTGCACAGTAGCTTTCGAAGCAGCCCTGTGATCTCTGTGTACTTAGGAACTAATTTGTGATAAAACTAGGTAGCACCAAGGAAAGATGCCAACTTTTTCACATTAGACATTTCAGATCAGAAGTGCATGGACATCTGTGATGTTGTTGTATGGATACTTTGCTGCAGCTGCTGTCACTCTGTACCCTAGAAAGTCAATCTCAGATAGTGCGAATGTGCACTTGTTGTTCAAGCCAAGTGAGCACCACTAGTTGTCCATGGAAGGGACAAATGAGAATACAATGACATCATCAAGTAGGTTGAGCATCCACTCAATGCCTGACAAGACTGAAGGGATGATTTCTGAAATGCACAAGGTGGTAAGCTTTGTCTATAAGACATTTTGCAGTGCTGAAACACACCTTTGTGAGTAACAGAAGCTGCAAAATATCGGCTTTGCACTACTAATGGAATCAGGAGATAGCTCCGTCACATATATCGAGCTTCAAGAAGACTGTGGAGTCTTGAAATTATGCTGATAGTTCTTGGATTGGAGGAAATGGATACTTGTCTGGAATGATAGCTTTGTTCACTGCCTTAAGGTCAACGCTAAATTTGCCATTTTTGCATTGTGCAGTGTTTAGGTTTGAGATCCGCAATGATGATGCTATGTGTTTCTAGGCTTTTCAGCTTCTGTGACACTCTGGCATGGATTGCAAATGGCAGCTGTCTCAAATTTTGTGAAACTGGTAGAATTGATGTGCCCATGTGAGGAACATGACAGTACCCCTTAATCTCCCAACTGCAGTAATTAAGGAGGGCTACCATGGTGTGCAGTCAGTTTAATCAATCACATTGGTGTGTTCTGCAGCGGGGTGTTCAAGTTTGAAAATAAGCCTATCAAAAAGGTTTACCTCCAATATATATACTTTCACACCAACATCGATGAGAAGTGACGCTGAGATGCCGGCAATCTCGACTGAGCATTCCTTAAAACAACCTGGTGCTTTACCGTGCATAATGGTTTTCACATGCTATACCTCACTCTCAGGAAGAGACTCCTCCAAGTGACTCCTACATTTTCTACCTCTCCACCTTCGTGCAACCTTGACATCTGCAGCTGAGGTGGAGGCAACCTGCTGAGTGCTTTGCCCAAACAAAAACAGAAGATGCTGCAAAAACTCAACAGGTCTGACCCGAAAGGGTCATGCGGACTCGAAAGGTTAACTCTGTTTCTCTCTCCACAGATGCTGTCAGACCTGCTGAGTTTTTCCTGCATTTTCTGTTTTTGTTTCAGATTTCCAACATCTGCAGTATTTTCCTTTCATCTGAATGCTTAGCCCAGTTGCCTGAGATGACCTTGGCTGCCGTCCTCTCGGGTCCGAGGCTAAGAGGACTCTAACCTGCCGAGGCTCTCTTGTGCAGTTGCACCTTCACTTGCCTCAGCTACTGGAGACGCTGGGGTCACTAACATAGGGGAGGAGGAGCAGCAGTTCACCCTTGGAGTACCCTGCAATGATGCCCTGTCAGTACAGGTTTGCACTCCCTGACCCCAGGAGAAGAAAAGACACCTGGGGAGAGGCTGAGGTGCCCCCAAAACCTTGCTCACCCACGGTTAAAAATGTAGCATTCCCAATTTAAACAGCACTTGTGCACAAAGATTAATAAAGAACATGCTGTACCTTATAAAATTCCATTAGAAACCCTGTTTTTCCTCTTGTCCTTGAAGAAAGCGTATACTGCAAAAGTCCTTTCACTGCACATTTGCAGTCTCTATGTGAAGTGGGTTGCTGTGATTTACAGGATACTACAGTAGTGCAGTATTTTGCAATACAGTTACAAGACAGAACAGCACTTTACTAAAAATGTGTGAGTCAGAGCTAAGCAGAAAATGCCCCAGGAAGATGCTGACACTTGAACAAAAAGTCACAATCCTAGCTAGACTGCAAAATAGTACTTCCACGCTGGCCAGGGAATACTTTGTGAATGAATCCACAATCAGGTACGTTAGGCAGTCTGAAAAAAAACAAGGACCAGCGTTAGTGTTTCTGGAGTCGTACTGCCCAAGGTAACTTTTTTAAACAGGAGAGATCCACACTTTGAGTAACTTCTCCATTTCCTCTATGTGTGGATAGCGCACCAGCATCAAAGGAGGACCCCAGTTAATGGTCCAATCATTCAAAACAAAACCCTTCAACTGTATCAGAACATGAAGAGTAGTAAAGAGGGCAGTGCTGCTGACAATTAAAGTGTTGCAGAAGGTGCCTCTCCTCCTATTTCCGAAGAATTCTCAGCCAGCACAGGATGGTTTGATCTTTAACAAGTGTTTTGGACTGCAGAATGTGAAGTTGAGGGGGAGGCTGCTTCTGCTGACCATGCAGCTGCAGGAGAGTTTCCCCAAGGTGCTGCGGAATACACTGAGGAGAGAGGATACCAGGGAGAGCAGATCTTCAATGCAGACGAAACTGGCCTGTTCTGAAAGAAGATGCCAGGTAGGGCCTACATTTCAAAAGAAGAAAAAACAGCTCCTGAGTTTAAAGCAACAAAAGACAGGTTGACAATTCCGTTATGTGCCAATGTGGCTGGTTTTAATTGTAAACCATTGCTGGTTTATAGGTCAGAAAACCCTCGAGCTTTCAAAGGGAAAAATAAATGTCACCGGCCAGTGATTTGGAAGGCTAAAAGCAATGCCTGGGATATAACAGTCGTATCTGAAGACTGGTTTGAGAATTGCTTTCTGCCAGAGTTCAGGGCTTATCTGAGGGAAAAGAACCTGTCCTTCACAGTCCTACTAATCCTCAATAATGCACCTGGAAATCCAAAGTCTCTTGCCGCGAACCATCCAGATGTTGAAATTTTGTTTTACCCCCAGACACGACCTCACTTATCCAACCAAAGGACCGGGAGTCATTGCCTTATTCAAGGGTTACTACACCCAACAAAGTTTCAGCCACATCCTTCATCTTCTGGAAGCGGACCCTTCAACCACAGTCCATGATTGCTGGAAGGAGTTCAACATCCTCATAGCAATAGGCATAATTAACGACTCATGGGATCAAGTTAGAGCTTCAACCATAAATGACAGTTGGAAAAAAATTTGCCCTGAAGCTGTGAATGATTTCACAGAGTTCCCCAATGTGAGTACTGAAGTGGCCATAATTGTTGACACAGTTATTGCTCCATACTGAGAACTTGACAAAATTGAAAAACAAAAGGCGACGCAGTCAACAATTAAATTGTTCTTCTCATCCAAATCAACGCCTGCATCAGCCACATCACCCACTCCATCTACATCCACTCTCAAGTGAGGCACAGTACCCGTACTTTACTGTACAGTACCTGCACTGTGATTTGTAAATTATACTGCAGACATGTGCTGAATTCTGTAATTGATAAGTTTTAAATTGTTCCTGTTTTCTTGCCTTGACAAACAACTTCTTCAGTAAAATTGTCTTCAATTTACATGTACTGCACTGTAATGTACTACCGTACTGTGATTTGTAAATTGTACTACAAGATACTGGATCCTGTGTTTGAAAAGTTTTAAATTGTTCCTGTTTTCTTGTATTGACAAATAATTTCTTTAATAAAATTGCTGTTAATTTAATCAAAAAATTAGTTTTTATTGACTTCATTAAGGTAAAAATGCAAAATTTGGGGATGGCTGGAACATATCTAATTCAGTTGCATTACAAACAGTGTTCACCATTCGTGATTTCACCCTTCATAGGATCTCGTAGGAACTGAATTCCCGTGAACAGTGGGAGTTTACTGTGTTCTCCTTCTTGTCCTGCATTTCCTGCATGTTTCTTGAGGCTATTCCCAGAGGCCTGACATCAGCAAGGGCCTGCTCTCCAGTTGACACATCCTCCATGAGCTACTGTGATGTGTCTGTGATGTTTCATCAGATTGTGACCCCGAGCCTGATCGCAATTGCATTCCCACTGAGGTGACTGACTCTGCGCTGGTGGATGGTGCAGGGGAGTGATGTGATGATATTGTCATCCTCAGAGGTGGAATTCTAGATTGCAGCAGACTGAGTGATGTGTCACCTGACTTTAAGGAGCTGTGGTGGAGAACACACAGAATTAGCTTGCGGTATTGCACAGCCCCAATTCCCAGTTCAGTGTCACACGTCTTCCTCTATACCAAGTTCTTGACACCAGGTTGTTTTTCTGACATATTGGCCTCACCATCTACAACCGAGTATCTACCCCACTCCCCGGCCAGGTCAACTGTCTCCCCCCCCGTAGGGGTGAATATGTGGCTTTCAAGGACATGGCCAGCAGTCTTCAAGTGCACACTGACATTATACACTCATGTCCTGCAGGCAAACAAAAGGATTGAGTATTATCTTAATGGACAACAAACCCCTGTGAGAGCATACAGGCCTGTGAGAGCATACAGGCCAATGACAGCTAATGTCACCTCCCTATTAAGTGTTCCACACATGTACTGTCCTGCAACTGGTACAACTTTCACAGTTTGAACTGGCTCCCACATTTCAGTCCACATGTTCCATTTGATGCTGAGGACTAGAACCCAAACACCTGCCTGGCATACCTCTCCACTCGCACACTGACATTGTCTGATAGCATCATGAGTGCCACTTTGCAGTGCCTACACTGTGCCACTTACCCATGTGGAGCACACAGGAGGTCATTAACCCTTTTGCAGCAGTGGACCCACTTTCACCTGTGGACCCATGGCTACTCACCTCCACTGTGATCTCCACCCAAGCTTCAGCAGGTGGGAGGGCCTCCTGCTGCCATCACTGGGAAACAGGACTTCCCACTATTGCAAGGCAGTCTAGAAGAGAACCTACAGGGAGACATTGTTAAAACATGGAGCGACTCCTTCTCTGTGCTGGGAATTATTCAAAAACATTAGGCAGATGCAGCAACAGTTGCAGATTTCCAGGAGGGTCAAATCATCAATTTGCACCATCAATCGAACTTATAAAACATCTAATCACACAGCCAGACCGATGCCGCTGGATTGCAGGGAGTTGATGCCAGTCCGGGTGCCTTTTAAATATGGCCCCGAGACCTCCAAACCCATGAGGTAACAGTGGGGTCATTGGCATTCTGCCCACCGCAGCCATGTGATTAATTGTACCCATTCACTCTGAATATCTAATTGTCGGCCGCCGCATGATTGCGTGTGGCCAGCTGTCCAGCCTCTGAGCAGAAGTCCCATTCATTTCTAGCCCTGCCATTGGCACACTTGATGCAACTACAAGATTCTGCCCAGTGTACCTTTAAGGCTTTGTCTTCAAGTGTTGTATCCCAACAGAGAGTGACCAACCCCATGTGGAAGTGGTAGCAGGGAAGCTGACTAACATGCTGTTTGCCAACTTCCCATCCATAAAAACCAACAAGTTAACGGGAAGTGGCTGCCAGGCCACTAAAATTGAGTGGCCGAGGCTGTTGCCAGGGAATCATGGGAATGGTTCACAAAGCTCATGAAGTATGTCAGTCTGGTCCAGCAGGGGATTCACAGTTAGCAAATGTCAGGAGTCTCCAGGAAGGGAAGACAAAGGTTTATTTCTGGGACCCAGAAGAGCAGGAGAGTTCCCACCGGCTACAATAAACCTTTGAAACAATTTTAGGTAGTTTTCCCTGCTGTGCTTTTGCAAGGCCTCGATGCGGCCCCCAGCAAACTTGAAGAATGTTGAGAAAATAATATTGAGATGGCTGGCACTTCTCTGACCTCGTGTAAAAATAGTAATCGGACCCCAATGAGTTGGGCATTTGCTACAGTGTGAATAAGTCAACCATTTATTCTAGCTGTTCATCTCCCCAGTTGCTGATGGCTGGGGAAATGATGATCAATCCAAAAGGATTTTCTACTCATTGAGAATTAACGTGGCCTTTTTAAAACCAAGTGGAGTTTGAAGAGTGAAATTCAGGATATTTCAGAGATCATATACTTTGTGGAATTTCTTCATTAGCAGCCTCCTTACAAAGGCAAGGTTCTTGTGCCTCCTCATGATGTCCACAATACAGTTGAAGTTGATTGTGGAACTACAGGAGATAGTCCAGTCCAAGAAAATCACCTAGTTCTTCAGACTAAAACAAGAAAAATTCTTTGAACTTTGGTCCCATTTTGATCGATAGACTAACAGACATATCACAGAAATTTCATCCGAGGCAACTGGAGTTTACTGCACTCCACCACACAGAATAAATACAAAAATGCTGACCAAGTGGATGACTGTACAATGGAGCCATCACAAATGGGCTGATGCTTGTCCACAGCTTCAGCCATGAAATAAAACTCATTCACTACTACAGTCTGCCATCTATATTATACCTTGTACACTCTTAAACTGTGATTATACTAGCCATATGGAGTGGCTGATACAAATAGTAATGATCCATTTTAGGTAAGGCTTGATGCATGCATGAGGGAGAAGAGAATAGAATAATATTGCAGGGAAATAAGGAAGGGGAGCGAAGGTGGAAAGAAGTAATTAGACTGGGAGGAAGCTTGTGTAGAGTATGAAGGCCAGCAGTGTAACACTGTACAGATTTTGAGCTCAATGTGTTCAGGGATGCAGAAAATAATTTTGTCAACTGTCTTGCTGATAAGCTATCTCCCTATTAAAAATGGTATAACCTTGTACAGTAATTAGTGTGATTGTGTGAAGCAAAGGTAAAAATGAGAAAATATAATTCAGTGAGATTTCTCTAAAGAATTTGCATTGTGAAACTATCAACTAGATTGTTGAATTCCAGGCATTTCCTTAAAATATCATTCTTAACAAGCAAGATGATGTAATGTATTTTACCTCGAACCTCCGAGTTATTAACAGGATTTTAATTTTGTTACCCCGTCAACTTTAGTGAGCCAGAAAATAAAGTCAGGAACATCAAAATGACCTGAACTTCCTGCATGGTGAATCAGGTCTAATCAAGCTTAGCTCAGAAAGACTGACACATTTCTGCAGTTCTTTCATTTTTATACTGTCTTCAAGATGAGTACATTCCCTCAAGTGGCATCATTTTTTGAGCTAAAGTCCAGCATGGCAGGGGACTCTGATGCCAAGAGGTCTGAAGGCTGACTAAAAACTGTCAAGAGTACCAATACTAGCTTCAGGGATTATGCTGTTGTGTTTTGAAGTTGCTACTGTTGATATGAGTCATTTAAAGTACTTCAAAAGCTTAAATTCAGCGAAGATAAAAAGGAACAGTTGTAATTTATGAATCCTACTTTGAGACCATTAGAAGGAGCTATTATTTAAGATTATTTATGCTCTGAATATAAGAATTATACAGTTGCTAAGTTCAACAAGCATCTTTGAATCAGAGAAAAAAATTGCATGAAAGGTTCACGTGGAACAGTTATAAATTATTGTTCTGTTTGATGGTCTGGTGATATTATAGAGACTAAAAACATGAGAGTAAAGCAACAAGAGCATTTATTTACACACCAGCATAAGTTTTTCTCAATAACTGCTAGTGAAGGATTCACGTAGAAATGATTGTTTAATATGATTTCTGCAGTTTGCAGAAAATAGTGCAATCCTTTCCAAAACAAAATGCCATTGCATTGCAAAAACAATAGGAAAGGGTAATGACTCCTCTGTAAAAACCAACAAGAATTTATCTCTTACACGATATGAACCTGAATTAGTAGAAGTTGATGGGAAGAAATTAGAAACAATTTTCTAGACCATTTTGTTTGGCTAAATGCCCATGGGCATAAAGTTCTTGTAAGCAGATTTGGATTTACTTGAAGGCTGTTCTCCAGTTGTGTTGTCCCACAGGAACTGGTGTTAGGACTTTCATTATTTACTATTTTCATTAATGATTTAGATGTCAGTGTTGGGAGAAAAGATCTGTAAGTTTGCAGACAATATCAAAATACATGTGAATGATAAGACTGAATAGAGTGCTTCACTGCTGGAAGCAGATTTTGATTGTTAGAAGAATGGGTCTTTGTTTGGCAAAGATGTTTACACATGGGCACTTCAAATGCTGAAGAGTTTTAAAGCCAGTGGTGAAAAAAAGATACCTAGATGTTTTAGTGCATCACTACACAAGGTTCATGACTGGGGAACAGTGATGTAGTGGTAACATCACTAGATTAGAAATCCAGATGCTCTGGGGACACTGGATTTAAATCCCACCATGATAGCAGGTAAAATTTAAATTAATTTTTCTCATTTGGTGTCATGAAACCATCAATTGTCATAAAAGCCCATCTAGTTCACTAAAGTCCTTAAAGGAAGGAAATCTGCCATCCTTATGTGGTCTGGCCTACAGGAGTATGGTTGACTCTGGCCTATTGGCCTAGCAAGCCACACAGTTCAAGGGCAATTAGGGTTGGGCACAATGCTGGCTTGCTCACATTCCATGAAATAATTTTAAAAAAAAGCTGAACTGGACCAGTCCTAGAAGTACTGTGGCTACAAGAACAGGTCAGAGACTGGGAATTCTGAGGTGAATAACTCACCTCCTGACTCCCCAAAGCCTGTCTACCATCTATAAGCACGCTGGAGTACTGTCCACTCGCCTGGATGGATACAGCTCAAGAAGCTCAATACTATCCAGGTATTATGGACAATGTAAAATTTCAAGTTGAATTTATTTGTGTGTTTAAAAAAGTAAAAATGGTTTTAGTTTCGCTTTGGTTTTCTTTATGAACCTTGGTGCTTAGGAGCTTGGATAAACTTCTGACTAAACGGTCAGGTCTTTTGGGTTTGTTTATATATAAATACATTTTAAATGAGGTTTTACAGCCCCTGAAGTGAAAGAGATGGCTTAAAAGGGGTTAAAAGTTCAGTGATTCTGGAAACAAAACACAAAGTAGAAAAGCTTTACTGTTGCCTAGTGACAGCAATCCAGGGACATTGACACAGAAAAATCAGGCATTGAGAGAGGGGAGTTCAGAGTGTCAGTGAGGGAAGACAGGTCTCTACGAAGAAAAACTGCAAGGCCAGCAGGACAGCAGTTAACTGATTAATCAGTTATGGCACTCAATAAAATGATCCTTTTAGCAGAGGTGCTACTGGAAGACCGAGTTTAGGAAACTCGTTTGTTCAGGAGTTGAAGAAACAATCAGTATAGAGTGCATTTTTTGGGTGTCTCTGGGAGAAATACATGTTGGGTAAGAAACACCAAGTGAATGCTCAGGAACTCACCAGAGGAAAACCATTTGTAACATTTGCCAGTCTTTATGTCAAGCTAGTGGTAACTCTTCATTGGTTTACGTGTCTGTAAAGGCATTGCAGGAGCAAAGGAATAGTGGGAATTTGAATTCTCTTCTTGTGTTTGTGTTGAGATCATTTCAATTTTGTTTTATTCATTCATGGGATTCACTAGACCATCATTTATTTCCCATTCCTAATTACCCTTGAGAAGGTGGTGTTGAGCTGCCTTCTTGAACCACTGCAGTCCCCTGTAGTAGGTATAGCCACAGAGCTGTTAGGAATGGAGTTCCAGGATTTTGACCAAGTGACAGTGAAGAAACGGCGATATATTTCCAAGTCGGGATGATGTGTGGCTTGGAGGGGAGCTTCCAGGTAGCGGTGTTCCCATGTGTCTGCAGCCCTTGTCCTTTGAGGTGGTAGTAGTCGTGGATTTGGAAGGTGCTGCCTAAGAAAACTTGGTGATTTCTGCAATGCATCTTGTAGATGGTATATACTGCTGCCATTGTGCGTCAGTGGTGGGGGGTGTGAATGTTTGTGGGATGGAGTGCTAGTCAAGCCGGCTACTTTGTCCTGGATGGTGCCATGTTTCTTGAGCGTTGGTGGAGCTACCCTCATCTAGACGAGTGGAAAGTATTTCATCACACTCCTGATTTGTGTCTTGTAGATGGTGGATAGGCTTTGGGGTGTTACTTGCCACAGGATTCCTAGCCTCTGAATTGCTCTTGTAGCCACAGTATTTATATGGCTAGTCCAGTTCAGTTTCTGGTCAATGGTAACCCCCAGGATGTTGATAGTAGGGGGATTCAGTGATGGTAGTGCCATTGAACATCAAAGGCGATGGTTAGATTTTCTCTTGTTGGAGGTGGTCATTGCCTGGCACCTGTGTGGCATGAATGTTGCTTACCACTTATCAGCCAAAGCCTGGATTTGTCCAGGTCTTGCTACATTTGGATATGGACTGCTTCAGTATCTGAGGAGTTGCAAATGGTGCTGAACATTGTGCAATCTTCAATGCATGTCCCCACTTCTGACCTTATGATGGGAGGAAGGTCATTGAGGAAGCAGCTGAAGATGGTTTGGTCTCGGACACTACCCTGAGGAACTCCTGCAGTGATGTTCTGGAACTGAGATGATTGACCTCCAACAACTACAACCAACTTCCTTTGTGCTAGGTATGACTCCAATCAGTGGAGAATTTCCCCCCCGATTCCCATTGACTCCAGTTTTGCTAGGGCTCCTTGATGCCACACTTGGTCAAATGCTGCCTTGATGTCGAGGGCCGTCACTCTCACCTCACCTCTGGAGTTCAGCTCTTTTCTCCATGTTTGAACCAGGGCTGTAATTAGGTCAGAAGCTGACTGATCCTGCCGGAACCCAAACTGAGCGTCAGTGAGCAGGTCATTGCTAAGCAAGTGCTGCTTGATAGCACTGTTGGTGACGCCTTCCATCACTTTAGAGATGACTGAGAGTAGACTAATTGGCTGGGTTGGATTTGTCCTGCTTTTTGTGTACAGGGCATACTTGGGCAATTTTCCACATTGCTGGGTAGATGCTAGTGTTGCAGCAGTACAGGAACAGCTCAGCTAGCTGTAATATAGTTTACTTTTCTTGTTTTCATAAATATTTTTATTCTTTGTATTCAAGATTCATCAGCAGATTCTTGTGAGTTTTTCAGGAACTTTCCTCCACGGTTTCTGAAATAAAATAAAAGTTGGGACCTATCAAGCTAGGTTTCACTCTGGGATCTGACTTGTCCAGTATTAACATCAGCTGGGATTGTAACACAGGTTAAAACAGCCCATTTGATTAGCACCCTATCCACCAATGGATGGCGGCAGCAGTGTTTAATATATACAATATGCACTGCAGCAATTCACCAAGAGTCAATCAACAGCACCTTCCAAAATCATGATCTCTACCACCTAGAAGAACAAGGCAGTAGATGCATGGGAACACCACCACCTGCAAGTTCCAGTCTAAGATGCATGTCGTCCGGACTTAAAACCATATCACTGTTCTTTCACGGGATCAAAATCCTGGAACACCCTACCAACGCTGTGGGAGTACTCACACCAGACTGCAGCAATTCAAGGAGGTGGCTCACAACCACCTCCTCAAGGGCAGTTAGGGATGAGCAATAAATGCTGGCCTTGCCAGTGACATCAGTTGAAAGAATTAAAAAGATGCAGATGCTGTGAAGCAAGGACCCAGCAAAAAGAGTCCTAGGTTGTACGCACAGGATAATTTGCTATAAAATGAAATGTGTAATTTTGTGCAAACCTTGTTTCAGCCTCTTGTTAGAATACAGTGTCCAGTTTTGATCTCATCCAGTGATTGGGATATTGAGTTGTTGGGTGCAGAAGAGAGCCACAAGATTAATTCCCAGTTTAAAACATCTTAATTTCCCAGATGAGGTCACAGAGCTATATGGAGGAAATATTCTTATCCAGCTGCACAAGTTATTGCACTGATCGTATAAACAAACCATCAAAGAAGACTGTGCAAATTGATGTGGTATCCAGTATTGTAACTTGCTGTTCCTGTGATGTCAGAAGAACTTGAACTTGCTAACTTGAGCTGTCACAGCACTGATCACAATCTTGCTTGCTATCATTGAATACTTGGACCAGGAAGAACACTTGACTGCATGTCCTGCAAATGAGATTTGTGCAGCTCTTAAACCACTTTACAAACCTTAGGAGAGGTCTTCACTTGAGGTGTAGCAGCTCTTATGACAATAGAGGTCGTGTGGTGTAGCAGGAAGTATCCCAGCCTATGAGCCAGAAACTCGAGCCTCAAGTCCCACTCCAGCACCTGTTGGCCAAGAAAGGTGCATTGATAATGTGGCCAAACTGGTTGATTATCAACCCGCAGATCCTCCTAATGCGCAAGTGGTAAGAGCAGGAGTCTCCTGGTGAGCCAGAACTAAATGGTCGCTGGATGGCAAAAGCCTCTCCATACTTAAAAGACAGGTTTTTGCCACTGCCATTCCATATAAGTGTCCTCTTCACTTCAAGGGATAACCAATCATCATCATCATCACCTTAATAATGCCCAATTAGCAGCTTTCCTTTCTTCCTCTGACTCAGTGCATTCCTCTCTCCCCAACCGTCTGGCTCGCCACTTCTTCCTCTCCCAACCCTCCTGGTATCTGCCGATTGTGCTCACCAAACCTCTCACTCACCACCTCTCCCGCTCAGCACTCCCTTCGCCAGAACCCGCGAGGGCTCGGGAGATGAGCGGCGAGAAGCTGGAAGAGCAGCTTCAGGTTGCAGAGGTAAACTCCAAGCTGGATAGGCGGTGAGAGGGGCGGTTAGTGAGAGGAAGGGTCAGCAGTGACCAAGAGGGTCAGCATGAGGGAAGGTCAGCGCATCCGGGAGGATCAGCAAGATGAAAAGTCAGGAGTGACTGGGAGGATGAGCGAGACAGAGGGCCAGCGAGAGAGAAGGTCAACAGCGACTGGGAGGGTTGGCGAGAGGAAATGTTGACAACGACTGGGAGGGTTGCTAAGTCGGAAGGTCAGCAGTGACTGGGAGGATCAGGGGGTGGGAGAGGCCACCCCAGAATAGCACTGATTGGATCACATGACCATACATCAGACCCAACGTGAATCAACAATAAAACGAAACTCCTGATGATAAACGTGAATACGGGCCCTATTAACTGTCTGACATTAAAGTAGAACAACTTAAAAAGGGGCAACCTAAAATGGGGACTTCTTGTATCTTAACTAACTTGCAGCTTCTTTTGCAAAGCCTAAGCAAAATTTAAATGTTAAGCTAATTTACAGCTTGAGAAATACTAACCAAAGAGATGTCGCTTGCACTAAACTCCTGCCTTTAGCACTCTGTTTATAAAACACTCTGACCTGGGTTTTTGCCATAACAGAGAGGCAATCTATTGTGGCGAAAGTGACGGAAGTGTCTGAAATCGTATGTCCCGACCCAAACACAGCATTCCTATTTCTGCAAGGATGGGAATAGAAGCGGGGCATGTTTCATGCACCTGTATTTCATGGAGGCAGCTGACCATTTAAATCATCAGCTGCCTCCACTTAAGTCAGATTTTGGTAGCCCAGTGTGTGAAACCCATTATGTGTAGAGTAAACCTGGTAGGTGGAGGTCTGAACTTTCTGCATTCCCTTTGGAGAGGTATGGCTTTTCTTTGGGTATGATCCCAGGTCACCTTTGGGAGAGGTTAGAAGCATTTGAGGAGGCCAGGTACCATCTGGAAATGTTAAAAGTAGTCATAAATGTATGTAAACTGTGCATAAACGCATTAACTATTAAGCTTATTGAAACAGTCAAAGGGCCTGCCAAAATCAACTGTCAAAAGCAATTGTCAAGAGGACCTGTCAAAAGTATCAAGAGGAACTGTCAAAGTGAGTTGTCAAGGCAATTAAACGTTCTGCCTTTTAACACTTTGAAAAAATATCTGGATTGTTATCTTTTAAAAATCCATTGCTTGCTATTTCATTTTGTCTGTTGACATAAGACTGAGGGCTTTCATTACTGGATTACTGCTACAAGATTGATTTCACAACTATCCATTGTCGCAGTTGGCTACCTACCATTTCACAGTTTGATTGACAGACACAAATGGTTATAGACTCTTTGAAATGGGACTATGAATTCCAATGCTTGTTGTTATAAGGGATTCTGCATTTGAATGAAACATTTGTCATTATACAGCTTTATGTAATTGAAGGAATATAAGTATAGTAAGTGGGTTTTTGTGAAAGTTTTTTTCAATATAGTAAAGTCTGCAGCAGACACTCAGAACTGTATTTGATGTAACTTTATTTTATCTCATCTCTGCATGGGTTCTGAGGTCTGCCCATGGTGGATACTGGACGAGTTGGTATGATAAGTATATGGGCACAAGGTTGTGGGGTGGGGGGCATAGGTTGGCATGAGTTGGCACTAAGTTGCCATAAGGGCTATAAGCTGATATTGGGGTGGTACAGGGGCATAGGTTGGCATAAAGGGTATGAGGGAGTATGGGGTGGGTACAGGGCATGAGATGTCATGGGGTGGCATGGATGGGTCAGAGGGGTGAGGGCTGAAGGGATGTTTCATGTTTTATTCTTTTTTAAATTTTTGGACACAGCACAGGAGCCCTAAGGCAGGCCTTCCGCTCAGCCTACCCCTGCACCCGGCATTCCCCTCACTACTTCCAGGGTCACCTTCCCGGCTTCTAATACAGCCCAACGCCACCAGACCAAAAACCAGATGTCCAGGCAGCCATTTTTAAAAGTCAAGTTCACGGAGCCGGGAAATGTCCCGTCTCTGCACATCCAAATCTCGGATGAAAATCCAGGCCTTTTTTTTCCCAATCAATCTTTGCTCTTGTGGAAACTTGATGGGTTAAAATACCATAATTTTGGACATGAAGATACTTTAAGCAGTTCTACCCCAATAGGGTATCTGGGATGCAATTTGCTCAATTGTTGCAAAGAAAAATATGGAGCTGTTTCCCTCTCCAGTGATGCTGCATAATAAGACATAAATAGTATTGGTTCAAGGTTGCTGCTGTTGGGAAAAGCTTTAGTCTAAATGAGACGCAGAGTTCTGATAAAGGAGACCTTTCCATACCCTTTTTATTTGGCTATTAATTTGTCAAGTTTAAATATTTAATACCATGTTAAATCTCAATTGGAATAGGTTATTGATGTTTCTGTCACCCAAAGTAGCCTTACCCTTGAACTGTTACTTTCCACATGATCAATACAGAAATAAAGTAATTAACAATGCCTATATAGACAATTTTAAACAAAGAGGAATAACTGTTCAAAGCCTTGTAAGCATCCTATTTCTTAAGGAATGTGGAGAAATTCTATTTTTGTGTGGAAGCCACTTGATACTGACTCCTTAAGCAACCTATGTATTCCTGCTGTATTATGTAGAAAAGTATAGTTTGGAGTAGGAATTTATTTTCTCTCCTACAACATTAGCATGATGCAGAAAGCCTAGGAGAGTATAGAAATTGCAGGGGTGAAATTAAAAAGGAAATTAGTAAAGTAAAGAGAAGATATGAAAAAAATTGGCAATAAAATAAAGGTAAACACAATGATGTTTTATAACTAAAAAGCAAGATGATATCCAAGGAAAGAATAATTTAGAGACCAACAAGGTAACTTGTGTGTGGAGATGCAAGATGTGAGCATGATTCTTAATGAATACTTTGGGTGGAATCGTTTCAGATTTGCACTTAAGTGCGGTAGCGGGCAGGTAAAATGACATTTTAAAAATCAACAGCATTGGCAGGAGTTCACGCCGTATCATCACAAACCCGCTGCATTACTTATGTATTCCCAAGAAACACGTCACTTCCATGATGGATGGGCTCTCATTCGCTCGCCACGCCATCACCTCACTGCTTCAGCACGCCGGGCGCCATATTTAAAGTCCAGCTGCGCGCACACATCTCAGTGCTTCCAGCCCATGACTGCTGCAGGGAAGATGCCCATGAAAGGCAAAAAGACTACAGCCCCCAGGTTTAGCAACGTGTCATTAGAACGCCCTTTGGATGCCTTAGAGGCCCACCATGATGTCTTCTACCCCTATTCTGGCTGCAGGATTGGCAGGAATGTGACTAACCAGGCTTGGGAGGCAGTAGCAACAGTGGTCAGCATCAACGCCCTTCAAAAGAGTACAGCCACCCAGTGCTGCAAGAGGATGAATGATCTCCTCCATTCTGCCAGGGTAAATCATTCTTATCATCGCTCTCAACTCACACACTCACAAACCCATATTACAACCACAGTGATCTCACTCTCTGCCAGTTCAAGGGACATCACTGTTCACTCTCTCATACACCTTCATTGTCCTCACTCAATCCATGGGACCACTCATTACCAAAAATGCCAGGCATACTTATCATCTGGCCTGGCAGGCATCCTGCTTACACTCTCTCCATCCTTATATTTTTATTTTATTCATTCATGGGATGTGGGCATCACTGGCTAGGCCAGCATTTATTGCCACCCCTAAATGCCCTTGTTCAGAGTCAACCACATTGCTGTGGGTCTGGAGTCCAGACCAGGTAAGGACAGCAGATTTCCTTCCCTAAAGGACATTAGTGAACCAGATGGGTTTTTACAACAATCAACAATGGTTTCATGGTTGAAAACAAAAAACTGCGGATGCTGGAAATCCAAAACAAAAACAGAATTACCTGGAAAAACTCAGCAGGTCTGGCAGCATCGGCGGAGAAGAAAAGAGTTGACGTTTCGAGTCCTCATGACCCTTCAACAGAACAGAATGGTTTCATGGTCATCATTTTTAATTCCAGGTTTTTATTGAATTCAAATTCTGCCGTGGCAGGATTCTAGCCCAGATGCCCAGAACATTACTCTGGGTCTCTGGATTATTAGTCCAGTGACAATACCACTGCACAATCACCTCCCCTAATACAGGACAAGCTGGCACACAACAAGAGGGAGAGGTCACAGACAGGTGGAGGAATGCCTGAAATCAAGGTCCTCACGGACTTTGAAAACAGAGCCATCCAGCTGACTGGTGGGGATCTGGATCAGCCTTGTGCTGATGGTGAGGTCAGCGCTGCTCTACTAAGTGAGGGTCCAGCAGTGCAACAACCATCAGACAAACATTCTGTGAGTGATGTGTCCTCTTTCACAGGGCACTGCCATGCACTAATTATCTCTCCTTGCTTCACATGTGGGAAACAACCAACAGAGTCCATGACCCAGGGCCTCCAAACAAGCCCCGAAGAAACCTCTGAAGAGGAATCTGAAGGCATCCTCCTTGAAATTCCATCAGCGCTCACCCACACCCTTCAGCGCATAGACACACACCACAGTGGGACCTACCTTAGATTAGCCTCGGGATCACAATCTAGTGAGCACATCGCACTGTCTGATCCACAGCAGGCGATGGCAGGGATTTCCCAGGTGTCCGGCGCCCAGAGGACTGCTGGAGGCCAGAAATGTGATTAGTCCAAGTCACACAATGAGCCTCTGGACTCAGTCATGTCACAGTTGCTGGAGCTGCAAAGACAAGCTCGGGAACATCAGGAAGGGATGCCCGCTGCACTCCTCAGATTGCAAGGCATGACGGAGGAATCCGCCAACCTTCAGGCTGAGGTGACAGCGTTGGCATTCAACGCACCGAGGTCAACACTGGTAGGATGACGACAGCCATGGAGACCTTGGTTCAGGACATCGCTCCTGCACTGCTGCACAGGTTCAACTGGTCAACACTGGTAGGATGCCGACCCCAATGCCAGAGTTGGCCTCCAACAGTGTGTACACAAGAGGGGTATAGGGCAGTTCGATCTCACTCCAGCTACCCCTTCTCCTCAAGGAGTCAGCCTGGGGCTCTCAGGCACACATACAGAGGAGGATCAGCAGGTGCACACTCCGGGACCATCCACCCAGGTGACTCCAGGAGTGTCCAGCCCATCCAAATCCCCTCTTCCTGTGACCTCAGCAGTTCCAGCTCCACAGGCTGAGGAGGGTACCACTGCCACACGGCAGGACCCCGAGAGCAGGCCGGATCCCTCCAGGCCTCGGCCCTCCAGAGGATGCCCATCAAGGTTTTCACAGGGCGTAGCAGTCAGCAGGCTGCCTCTGCCTCCGCTGTGGATATCCGGAAAGCACCAAGACATAGCAGCAGAGTTATTAAAGTAAAGAAGATGTAGTTGCATAGCTTGGGCATGGGTGTTAATCATTTGTACACACTGTTCACTATTGTCAATAAACTCCCAAGAATGTCTCCCTGCCTGTGGTTCCTTGTTCTGATGAGCAGCGTTTGTGTCACTCAGATGTGAAACATTTCTGCACAAGATAAAAGGCAGGTGCCTCAGTCCAGGGCCTCTTCCCTGTGCTCTGTGCAGCCTTCAGACCAAAGTGATGGTCCAGCCTCACACTCCCTGGACACATTACTGATGCCTGCACTTTGACGTTGCTTGGCATTGCTGCTAGAATGTTATGGGCAAGTGTCACAGAGTTCCGTCATTCCCTCGGTGTGCTCTCAGCACCTTTAAGGTGGGGCCGGCCCCCATCTCGTCAGCATCTGTGACCAGTGATGCTGTGCTCCTGAAGGGGTCAGGTGCTGAAGGTGGACAAAGGACCAGGTGATTCTAAAGTTTCAAGGCTGTGTCTCTATGATATGGCCCTGGTCACAGAATGAAAGCGAGCTGCCCTCAGCCAGACAGGAGCCAGATATTCTCAGAGGCTATGTGAAGATCTATGGAGTGTCCTCAATGCCTGTATTCATGATCCTCCTGTGATCCTGCTACTATTAGGGCCTCCACTGCAAACCCCTGACAAGAGCATGATCACAGAGAGTATGCGAGCTGCTTTAAGCAAGATGCAATGTGAGGATCTATGGTGTCACCTCACTGCATGTCATCATCATCCTCCTTCACAAATCTAGCAGTTGTGACGGCCTCCTGGGCGCACCTGCCTTGTCTAGCCAGTGCAAGGGTCTGATCCCCATCATCGGCACCTTGGATGACCTCATCACCATTGGCGCCTTCCTCATTCAAGGAGACCTCCTGCTCCTCCATCTCCTCTGCAGTCAGTTCCTCTCCCCATTGCAGTAACAGGTTGTAAAGGGCGCAGCAGATGACAATGATGTATTTCACCCTCTGTGAACTGTATTGCAGGGTTCCGCCAAACCGGTCCAGGCACCATAACCTCATCTTCAGCATCCTGTTGGGCTGCCCCACCAAGTTGTGAGTTGCAGCACGAGCCTCGTTACACCGTCTCTCTGCTGCAGTCTGAGGCTGCCACATGGGTGTCATCAGCCACATCCTCTGCGGGTAGCCTTTGTCCCCATAGAGCCAACCCTGCAGCTTTTGTGGACCCTGGAATACGTCAGGGATCTGTGACCGACTGAGAATGTAGGAGTCGTGCACACTCCCTGGAAACTGTGCACAGGCCTGCAGGATACATTTGTGGTGGTCGCACACTGGCTGCACATTCAGCGAATGAAAACCTTTGTGGTTGACGAAGTGGACCATGTGTTGCAACGGAGTGCAGTCAATTGCAGCCTGCACCTGTGGGAAACCTTTGATCTGGACAAATCCAATCGATCTTGCATGCTGGCTTTCCTGGTCCCAAGTGAAATGCATAAAGTTATATGCCCTTGTGAAGATGGCAACCATGACATCATGGATGCATTTGTGGGAGGAGGCTTGTGATACCATGGCCACTGGCAGTGGATGCCCTCCATGTTCCCATGGTGCCAAATCCTGCAGCAGGTGACAGATGTGACCGACCAGTTCCCAAGGTATGTGCAGTCTTCAGCAACACTGATTCTCGGTCAACTGCAGGAATGAAAGGCAGCATCTATAGACCTTGGGTGAAGCCAAGCCCCAAAAAGCGATTTCTCGCTGTAGCTCTTCAGCGGAGTACGCAGGAGTCCCAGCCGCCTTCTGAGGGTGCTGCTCCTCCCTCTGCATAGTCAGGTGCCTCAGGCGCTCTCTCCTCCATTGTCTTCGCTCTCTGTACGCCACGAGGCATACAGCTAGTTCGCCAGGTTCCATGATCCTGATGTACTCCTCCTGCAGGGTGAAAGGGAGAGACACATGGGTTAGCATGGGTTTACTAAGAACCTGTCCTGGTTAAGTGTGAAGGTCCTTTAACGCATCCCAGAGAGTGCTGGCTACCACTTGGATGGCCAGAGATTAGTGCGCTGTATGTCTACCCGAAACCCTACCCAGCCATGAAAAAGTGAGATACCCTGTCCCTTTAAGAGAATGCAAATGTATTGATTATGTGACAGCACTGATGAATCACTGTACAGCATGGGCAACTGGGAACTGTAAGTCTAATTCTGGAGGTTTTTGAGTGAGCATGTATGATCTGGTGCTCTGCCCTATGTCTGAATAAACCATCACTGTCTATTCTTACAAAAGTCTCTCCCTGTTATTGCTTGCATGCTGCAATTGAGAACATAGGAAGGCGTGCAGTTAGAGTTCGGTTGGCAAATCAACTCATTTACCCAATGTATAAAAGTGGCAGCAAGGATAAAGAACAAAAGAAAATAAATTTCAAGACGGGTGAGCAAAGCATTGGAAAGAGCATCTGTACTTAACTTATTAAATAGGCGACAGCCAGCAATCTGAGCAGAAAGCAGTGCTGCAGTTTAAATTTTTTTTTAAATCCTGTAGAATCGCAATCACAGGATCCCGCCAGAACTCAGAAAGAGTGTGAAGCCCAGCAGAGAAAAGCCAACAGCTGCAGAAACAGAGTTTAAAAAAAAGTGACTGCTCTTAAGGTGGCAATACATTTAAAAAGGTAAATACTTGAAAAATGGCTATAGACAGAAAATTATGAGAGACTCCGTGGTAAGCCAAACACCTAAATTCTTCATTACCTGGAAAGCCTATCGGAAGTGCAGTCCCCTTGCAGTCATTCACGATGCCGCAGTTCGGGCATGTCGATCTATTCGACCCATTGCAGATGACTGGTCTCAGTATGTCGAATGCCTAGCTTTTTTTTTTACCGCTAACGACATTGCAGGGGAGGAGAAGAAGAGGGCGATTCTTTTGTCCACATGCAGGAGGAAAACATATGGGCTGATCCGCAACCTCATGTCAGCTAATACGCCCGACTCAAAGACTTTCAACGAGTTAATAAAAATTGTACAAAGCCACCTAAGACCAAAGTCCTCAGTTACTTTGCAGTGCTTCAAGTTCAATTCAAGGAATAGACTTCCAGAGGAGAAAATAGCTGACTATGTGACCTTTTTAAAGACATTAACTGGGCTTTGCGAATTCGGAATGTCCATTAGTGATATATTGAGAGATTGGCTGATATGCAGGATTAGAGATGATACTATCCAAAGGCGTTTGCTAGCCGAACCTAGTCTAGACTTCAGTAAGGCATTAGAATTAGCTACTGCGATGGAGAGTGCTGTTAGAAATTCTGAAGTTATAAAAGATACACACAATGGTGCCATCCATCTGGTCCAGCATGATAATCTGGCAACAAAAAGCGTGAAAACTTCGGACTCCACAAAAAGGCAGGAAATGCTCTCTCACGCCCAATCATTGCAAAGCCCACAAAATGAATGACAGAAATACATCCAGCTTTCCAGTGAGCAAATGACAACTCAAACAAGTTTGAGTGCTTTTTCTGCCACCGCTATGTCCACATAATGTGGCACTGCAGAGAAAGGCTATAACAACACTATAAAAACAAAAGGAAAAGCGTAAAATATGCCTCATGGAAGAGCCTGAAGAAAGAGAATCAGACATCCATTCATTATATAACCTCAAAGTAGGTAGAACTGAGCCAATCCAAGTAGTCATTATAGTTAACGGACAACCCATAAAGATGGAAATTGATACGGGAGCGTGATGTCTGTCATTGGAGAACATACATTTAGATGGCTGAGTAAAGGATCCCATCCTTTGAAGTTAAAAGTTTTGGACACAAAGCTGAGGACATACATGGGTGAAGAAATAATTGCGAAAGGGGTATGTCAAGGTGCAGTATGAGGAACAGTCTGCAAAATTAACCTTATTTGTAATGTCAGGCATGGGACCAAATCTCCTCGGAAGGAACTGACTGGGAAAGGGCTCGCTAAGTTCCCAAATCGAAACCAGAAGTGTTGCTGCAAGAAAAAAATGAGAATGCAAAGACCCAATGGGAGAAGCCTGTAGAAGTGTTACACCGGGAAAGAGTTTAAACTGAAATCAGCATCCTTTGAAAGAAAATGAAAAATCAATTAAAGGACTTACATGCCCTACAAAATTCAATCAGCTCCCAATTCATGCCACAAAAAGACATGAAGAAGAAAAGGAAGAGTTAAGCCTGTCTCTGGTCAAGTTAAAGAACAAATTAGCTGAGAAGAGGCAACAATATGTGATTCTTCACAAAACTATTAATGAGAATAGGAAAGAATTTGAAGAGCTGAAGCAGCAGCTGTGTAAAAGCCCTGAAGTTTTAAAGCTAGAAGGCCCTGAATTCTCAGAAAAGCTGTCAGAAAACCCAACTACTGAGATCATTCATGTTTAGCTCGCACCTGAGTCCAGTCCAGCCAACAGCAAAATTAAAGAGAAGGCAGAGATACATGTCAGTGCTCCCAAAAAAAGGACATGCAGGAAGAAAAAGAGAAATTATTGACAGTCCTCGGAAAGAAAAGCATTTTTTTCCTTTTCCGCTTTCTCCTCACACATCATGTAGCTCGTCATTGTATTTGTTTGCGTTTTTGCCCTTAATCTGTTTCAGCTTGGAGAGGAGGGGCAGGAGGAGTGAACATGACTGCACCCAGAAGATGAAATTATCCATTGAGGGATATAGTGGGCAACTGCCCCTGAAAAGGAGGTCTCAGAAACACCAGTCAAGGTTGTTGGGCTACGACACTCAACCTGTCAACGAAGGCCTCCTGAGAAACTTGATCTGTAAATAGTTATTTTGTAAATAGTTAATGTGTTTTAAGCTTGTTAGCTGTACTTTTAAGTAAAGGGGGAGGGGTATGGTAAAGTGCGGTACCCTTTCCCCTTAAGAGAATGCAAGTGTACTGATCATGTGTCAGCACTGACAAATCATTGTACAGTGTAGGCAACTGGGAACTGTAAGTCTAGTTCTGGAGGTTTCTGAGTGAGCGCGAAGGTGGTGCTCTGCCCTATGTCTCAATAACCCATAACTGTTTATTCTTACAAGGTCTGTCCCACTATTGATTGCAAGTTGCAATTGATGAGCACATAGGAGGGTGTGCAGTTGGCCAAGTAATTCATTTACCCAAGACATAAACCACTTCCACCCCACTCCACCCAACCAATGCATGCTATGCTCTCAGCTGAGGTGCAGGCATTCTCCTAACATGTGCTGCAAGGCAGCACTGCTAGCTTGAACCATCGGGGAGACTGGTCCAAATTGGGATGCTGACTTTGCAAGGGGCTGTGAGTGCCTCCATCAGTGACTGCTCCATGGCCAGCTTTAGCAACGAGATTGTACAACATGTGCAGTCACCCAACAGTTCTGCAGTCCACTAAAATGCTCATTAGTTTGCAGTCTGTGCTCAAGGGATTAAAAGCTCTGGAGCACTTGGTGGCACTTTGATGCATCTGTGTTACTTGAGTGGGCAAATAAGCTAGAGGCCAAACTCCAATCATATGAATGGCTGCCCTGAACTGTCTCAGCTGCAGAGGAATGCTCACTTTATATGTTTCCCTAATGCGTGGCTGCTTCCCTCACCCACCCGACCCCCACCCTGAATGCTTGAGCGCTACATTCAACTGCAGGGAAGCCCTAGCACCTCTGCCAAGTCACGTCAACCACAGGGCTGCCCATGCACAACCCCCCCACCAACGCGCCTCAAGCTTGAAGTCCAATAAGCAGCCCTGGTGAGCGCTGCGCAACATTACCATGCACTCACCTCCAAGTTCCCCTCAAACTGCAGCTGGCCAAGTGCTCACCTTTTATATGCTGTTGTGAAACATGTTGATGTGCCTTCTTGCTGACGTGGGCAGATGATCCAGCAGTGGTGGGAGGACGATTCCAGCGGGCAGGCCTAATAATGATATGCAGATGTATTACAATAAGATTCCTGGCATCCGATGGCCGGAAACGCAGCCCACCATCGGCAAGCTGAGCAGACAATCACAAACTGGTTTCACGCTGTCATGAAACCAGTTGTGCTATATTGTCTGCTCACCCCATCGAACATGCCCGACATTAGCTGGTTCCGCCAGGATTATACCAATAGTTACTCAGAAAACGTTAGAAGAATTAAAACCTCTTCTAACTTCTAGGTAACTATTGGAAAGACCCAGACTGACCCCACGGGACTATCGCCACATCCATGACCCCCCCCCCACCAACCATGGAATTCCTCCCACTCCCCACAGACTTCTGAGCCCCATCTCACCACCCACCCACCCCCCCCCCCCACCCTCCGCCCCTCACCGGACCTCCAAAGGAACCCCCCCTCATCTCCCTGGGACTCCAACCAACCTCCTCTCCCCACCCTCACCACCCTGGCCCCCACCGCCCCTTCACCCCACCACCGCACCCCCCCCCCACCCCCAGACAACCCACCCAACCAAAATCCTATCCACTTAACTGAGACACTTGCCTTCTCCCCACACTGTCAATTTCACTGGCCCTTTTAACTTACTTGCTTAATGGCAGCAAGTGCCTGAAAAAAGGGGGCATGGCCTCCTTGAGCCCACCTGAGCTGTGCTTCGCTGGGGTCTGTGAGAGGAGTATTTTGAGGTCCCAAGCAACTCCAGTGAACAGAAGGGTCAGCGTAATTTTCAAGACGAGGTAAGTGTGCATTTATTTCTTCTAATTCCTGTGAACTAGCACTTTCCGATGCTAGTTGGAAGTTACCATCCAACATAAAAATTGGCTAAGTGGTTGATAGTGAGAAAGAAAGCTGTAGACTGCAAGAAGTTATCAATGAACTGGTCAGATTGGCAGGAAAATAGCAAATGGTATTCAATCCGTAGAAGTGTGGGGTAATGCACTGGGGAGAGTTAACAAGGCAAAGGAATTCATAATAAATGGTAGGATTCTGAGAAGTGTAGTGAAACAGAGGTAACTTGGAACACATGTTCACAGATCTTTTAGCAGGACATGTAGATCTGGTGGTTCAGAAGGCTTACAGGATATTTTCATTGGCCAATGCATAGAGTGCTGGGAGGTTATGCTAGAAATGTATAAAATGCTAAATGGATTACATCCAGAGTACTGTGTGCAGTTCTGCTCACTACATTGCAGGAAAGAGAGAAGATACAGAGGAGATTTACAAGGATATTGCCAAGAATGAAGAATTGCAGCTATTGAGGAAAGCCTAGGTTTGTTTTCTTGGAACAGAGAAGGCTGAGAGAAGATTTAATTGAGGTGCATAAAATGATGATGGAGTGTGTAAGAAGGACCTATTTCTGTTAGCAGAGAGTTCAATAGGCAGGGGCAAGTATTTGATAAAAGGATTAGAAAGGGGTAGAGGAGTCATTTTTTTCATCCAGAAGGTGACAGGGGTCTGGAACTTGCTGCTTGAAAGGGTGGTAGAGGCAGAAACCTTCTTCAAATTTAAATATTTGGATATATACTTGAGATGCTGTAACCTACAGAGCCACAGGCCATTAGTTGGAAGGTGGGATTAGGCTGGATAATTTTTTTTCAGCCATGTGGACATGTTGGACTGAATGGTCTCCTTCTGGGTTGTAAAGTTTTCCATGTTTCTGTTTTCCATAAAACAAGTTTGCAATGTTCAACAATGAGCTTAATCTGATTGTAAAAGAGTTTCATTCTAATTCTCACAAACTGGAATTATTATTCTCAGGTTTTGGCATCCTGTCAAGTTGAAGGGCTGCTGTTTTACACCAGCCTACTGCTGATAGGGCAGTTAAATGTCAAGTATTATACGACTCAAGTGAATGTGATTGGTGGGTGAACTTTCCTCAACATTTCTCGACTTATTAATTTTGCTTCTGGTGTTCTGAATTACAAGATGTCACTGGCCTGAGTTCAAAGACTTCCTCTGTGGGATTTTGTCCTACTTTCAATAAATGCAATAAATGATAATAAGCATCAGCTTTCCAAGTTTTCCCAGCTGTCTCTCTATTTTCAAAAGACAAGACACTTTTTATTATTCTGTGTTAGTATCCATTTTGTCATAGGTTTCTGCTGGAGTCTGAAAATGGATATAAAATTGCTTTTTGTATGCATTAATGTGATGTTGCTGTGAAGAATACAATTGGAAAAATAAATGGAGAACACCTACTTAGATAAAACCAAAAACAAAACACAGTTGGGCATTGTTACTGCTCCATTGTTCAGCGCTGTAGAAATGTCCTCCTAGAAGTCCATTCCTACTTATTTGTAACATTACAGTTCCAGCAATGGCATCTCTTCCTGCCCCATCATGCTCACTTCTGTATTCCCACATAATGGAAGGAATGTTAACCTATAAGAACAGACAGGTTTGGGTCAGCTGAAATGTTATGAAGTCCTAGGAAGCAGTTTCCCTGACATAACCCCACCTACCCCTGGCTTTAACTGAGGGCAAAAGGTCAGTGAGTAACCAACTTGCTCCAATGAGGTGAGTTTGATACTTAAAATATGATAATAAGGCTGCAAGCTTCTTTGTCATTCAGTTTTTTGAATTCAACTCTTGTCAGTCGGATTTCACAAGTGTCCAGGATCCTGGTAACTATGAGCGTTTGGGGTGAGATGAGAAATGATAAATGCAAAAAGTTACTAGTGGGAGTGGTGTACGGGCCCTCTAATTGTAACTGCACAGTAGGACATAGTATAAAGGAAGAGATACTAGGAGCTTGTCAGAAAGGTACAACAATAATCATGGAGGATTTTAATCTACATACAGACTGGAAAAATCAGATGGGCAAAGGCAGTGTAGATGAAGAGTTCGTAGAATGTTTTCAGGATAGTTTTTTGGAAGACCACGTTCTGGAGCCAAACAGAGAGCAGGCTAAACTAGTCCTGATACTGTGCAACGAGATGGGATCATTATGATCACTGCTGGGTAGCAGCAATTTTATATTCAGTTTTAAGGTGAGAAGAGTGGGTCCAAGACTAGTATTTTAAACTTAAATAATGGCAATTATGAGGGCATGGAAGCAGAGATAGCTAAAGTGAACTGGCAAATGAGGTAAAGAGATAGGTCCATAGATATACAATGGCAGACTTTTAAAGTGAAATTCCTGAATACACAGAATAGATACATTCCAATGAGAAAGAAAACTTCCAAGGGAGATTTTTATCTAAAGAAGTTAAAGACAGTAACAAACTTAAAGAAAAAGCATATAATTGTGCAAATAAGACCATAAAACGTAGAAGTAGAAGTAGGCCATTCAGCCCTTCAAGTCTGTTCTGCCATTCAATGAGATCATAGCTAATCTGATAATCCTCAACTCCACTTTCCTGCATTTTCCCCATAACTCTGGATTCCCTTACTGATCAAAAATCTGTCTATCTCTACCTTGAATATACTTAACAACCCAGCCTCTGCAGTAAAGAATTCGACAGATTGACTACCCTCTGAGAGAAGAAATTCCTCCTTATCTCAGTTTTAAATGGGCAACCCCTTACTTTGAGATTATGCCCTCTGGTTCCAGACTTTCTCATAAGGGGAAACAATCTATCAGCATCTACCCTGTCAAGTCCCCTAAGAATCTGTTCTGTTTCAATAAGGTCGCATCTCATTCTTCTAAACTCCAATGGGTACAGGCCCAACCTAGTCAACCTCTCCTCATAAGAAAATCCCTCCATACCTGGGATCAACCTAGTGAACCTTCTCTGGACTGCCTCCAATGCCAGTATATCTTTCCTTAGATAAGGGGACCAAAATTGTTCACAGTTTTCTAGGTGTGGTCTAACTAATGCCTTGTATAGTTTTAGCAAGACTTCCCTATTTTTATATTCCATGCCCTTTGAAATAAAGATCAACATTCCATTTGCCTTCCCTATTACCTGTTGAACTTGTATGTTAGCTTTTTGGGATTCATGCACAAGGACTCCCAAATCCCTCTGTGCTGCAGCTTTCTGCAGTCTTTCTCCGGTAAAATAATATTCAGCTCCTCTATTCTTCCTGCCAAAGTGCATAACCTCACATTTTCACACAGTATATTCCATCAAGATGTGTGGCAGGTCAAAAGATTGGACAGATAATAAAGAACAGCAAAGGGTAACTAAAAGATTAATAAGGAGGAAAAAAATAGAGTACGGCACAACAGCATATATGAGGCGTGCACTTGGCAGGCTGCACTTGGCTTGGGACTTCAAGGTTTGTTTGCCTACCTTGCTTCAGTTAGCACTTGCAGTAATCAGCACCAGGCTTCACAGATGACACTACATCACTTTTGGGGGACTCACAGACAGGTCTGTACCAACCAGATCAGGCATAGTTGGGTGGCTTTTCAATGGCTGCAGGTCGAGGGCTTACTTGGGGAATGGGGATAGGGGAGATGATAGCATAGTGGTTTGTTGCTGAATTAGTAATCCAGAGACCTAGAGTAATGCTCTGGAGACCTGGGTTCGAATCTTGCCATGGCAGATGGTGGAACTTGAATTCAGTAAAAGTCTGTAATCAAAAGTCTAATGATGACCATGAAGCCATTGTCAATTGTTGTAAAAACCCATCTGGCTCACTAATGTCCTTTAGGGAAGGAAATGTCCTGTCCTTACCTGGTCTGGGCAACATGTGACTCCAGACCCACAGCAATGTGGTTGACTCTTAATTTAAGGATGGGCAATAAATGCTGGCCTAGCCAGTGATGCCCACATCCAATGAATAAAAAAAAGTAGCGGTAGGAGTGACCGCCGCACAGTCGTTGTGGAGACGAAGTCCTGTCTTCACATTGAAGATGCCCTCCAACATGTTGTGTGGCATTACCACCTTCTTAAATGGGATACATTTCGAACAGACCTAGCAAATCCAGACTGGGTATCCATGAGGCGCCGTGGGCCATCAACAGCAGCAGAATTGTATTTGAGCACAATCTGTAACCTCATGGCCCTGCATATCCCCCACTCTACAATTACCATCAAGCCAGGATCAATCCTGGTTCAGTGAAGAGTGCAGGAGGGTATGTCAGGAACAACACCAGGCATACCTAAAAATGAGGTGTCAACCTGGTGAAGCTACAACACAGGACTTCTTGCATGCCAAACAGCATAAGCAGCAAGTGATAGACAGGGCTAAGCGACCCCACAACCAACAGATCAGACCTAAACTCTGCAGTCCTGCTACATCCTGTCGTGAATGGTGGTGGACAATTAAACAACTCCACAAATATGCCCCATCCTCAATGATGGAGGAGCCCAGCACATCAGTGCAAAAGATAAGGCTGAAGCATTCGCAACAATCTTCAGCCACAAGTGCTGAGTGAATGATCCATCTCAGCCTCCTCCAGAGGTCCCCAGCATCACTGATGCCAGTCTTCAGCCAATTCGATTCACTCCAAGTGATATCAAGAAACGGCTGAAGGCACTGGATAGTGCAAAAGCTATGGGCCCTGACAATAAACCGGCAATAGTACTGAAGAATTATGCTCCAGAAATTGCCGTGCCCCAAATCAAGCTGTTCAGTAGAGCTACAACACTGGCATCTACCTGGCTATGTGGAAAATTTCCAAGGTATGTTCTGTACACAAAAAGCAGGACAAATCCCACCCAGACAATTACCGCCCCATCAGTCTACTCTTGATCATCAGTAAAGTAACGGAAGGGGTCATCAACAGTACTATCAAGCTGCACTCGCTTAGCAATAACCTGCTCACTGAAGCCCAGTTTGGGTTCCGTCGGGGCCACTCAGCTCCTGACCTCATTGCAGTCTTGGCTCAAACATGGACAAAAAAGCTGAACTGAGAGTGACTGACCGTGACATTTGACTGAGTGTGGCATCAAGGAGCCCTAGCAAAACTGGAGTCAACGGGAATCAGGAGGAAAACTCTCCACTGGTTGGAGTCAAACCTAGCACAAAGGAAGATGGTTGTGGTTGTTGGAGGTCAATCATCTCAGCTCCAGAACATCGCTGCAGCGCCTCTTCAGGGTAGTGTGCTTGGTCCAACCATCTTCAACTGTTCCATCAATGACCTTCCTTTCTTCATAAGGTCAGAAATGGAGATGTTCGCTGCTGATTGCACAATGTTCAGCACCATTTGTGGCTCTTTAGATACTGAAGTAGTCCATGTCCAAATACAACAAGACCTGGACAATATTCAGGCTTGTGCTGACAATTGGCAAATGACATTTGTGCCACACAAGTGCCAGCCGATGACCATCTCCAACAACAGAGAATCTAACCATCACCCCTTGACATTCAATGGCATTGCCATCACTGAATCCCCCACTAGCAATATCCTGGGGGTTACCATTGACTAGAAACTGAACTGGATTAGCCATATAAATACAGTGGCTACAAGAACAAGTCAGAGGCTAGGAATCATGTGATGAGTAACTCACCTCTTGACTCCCCAAAGCCTGTCCACCATCTACAAGGCACAAGTCAGGAATGTGATGGAATACACTCCATTTACCTGGATGAGTGGAGCTCCCACAACACTCAAGAAGCTTGACACCATGCAGGACAAAGCAGACCACTTGATTGGCACTACATCCACAAACGTTCACTCTCTCCACCACTGACACACAGTAGCAGCAGTGTGTACCATCTACAAGTTGCACTACAGGAATTCACCAAGGCTCCTTAGACTGCATCTTCCAAACTCATGACCACTACCATCTAGAAGGACAAGGGCAGCAAATAAATGGGAACACCATCACCTGGAAGTTCCCCTCCAAGTCACTCACCATCCTGACTCAGAAATATATCACAGTTCCTTCACTGTCACTTGGTCAAAATCCTGGAACTCCCTTCATAACAGCACTGTGGGTGCACCTACACCACATGGACCACAGCAGTTCAAGAAAGCAGCTCACCATCAGCTTCTGATAGGCAATAAATGCTAGCCCAGCCAGCGAATATTGTTTGAATTAAAAAAGTGCCCTCAGGCAGGGGAAGAGGTTGCAGGATGAGGGCTATACTGGGGAAGGGGATTATCCAAGGGTGTGTGTGGGGGCACATGTTGATCTGTGCAAGTGGCCTCAAGATGATGAGGGCTGAGGAGGCAGTCTCAGGAGGAGATGAGGCCAGATGGACATGTGAGAGTATGTGTGTGAGAATGGATAGTGATGTCCCTTGAGCTGGCAGTGAGTGAGATGTCAGTGAATATGTGATATGCTTGAATGTGAGAGTTTAGAGTGATGAGATGACTGCCATGCCCTGGCTGCACAGATGAGATCATTCATCCTTTATCTGCATTGGATGGCCAACCTCTTCTGTGCAGCATTGGCACTGATCACCACTGTCATCACCTACCAAGCCGGAATGGTAATGTTGCTGCCCCTCCTGCAGCCAGAGTGGACAAGAGGACATCACAATGGGCCTCCACAGCATCCAAACGGTGCACAAGGGCTGCAGTCTTCTTGCCTCTCAAGGCCGTGTCTTCTTTGCTGCAGCCCTGGGCTGAAAGCACTGAGCGCGGCTATACTTTAAACATGTTGCCTGGCATCATGAAGCGGCGAGGTGATGGCATGGCAGGTGAATCAGAGCCCACCCGGCATCAAAATGGCTTGTATCCTGGGAATGCATAATTAATGCGGCAGGTTTGGGATGAAACCGTGTGAAAAGCCGCCATTGCAGCTGGGGGTAAATCCGCATTTTTCCTGCCCACGACCACACTTGGTGCAAATCTGGGACAATTCTGCTCTAAATATCAGGAAGGCTAAGTGTTTTTAGCCACATTAAAAATTCTGTCTTTGCCGCTGAAGCCTTCTCCTTCCTTGACCACTCAGGCTGAAACAGACCATGCACAATTTTAATGCCCTTCTTGACACATTAAGTTGGAGTCCCTTTCCCCTGTCCTCATTGCATGCTCCATTTTTTCCAAATGTTGCATCCTATCTATCACCAAAACAGCTTGTTTCATCTCTGCCTCAATCTTCCTGAAACATTTATCCCAACCTTTGTCAGCACAATTGCCCCAACATCTTTCTCATTGGCCTGCTATCCTCCTCCCTCAACAAATTGTCACGAAACGATCATATTTTTCGTAATATTACTGTAGGCTTATGTGTGTGAGTGTGGATGGTTCTGTGTGACTGACTTAATTAGACAAGGGACACCTAGACTACAAGGTTGGAATTACTAAAGTAGTAGGTATAAAAAGATTTTTGAAATGGAGATGCGCAAGCTAGGATAGGGTTCTACAAATAGGGTGTGAAGGAAATTTGCAATTTTAGATAGGTAAAGGGTTGTTTGACTGTCAAAGGGATGGTGTAATGTTTACAACTAAATAGATAAGTGAGGCAAAGCAATATGTTTATTTTTCTCAAAAGGAAAAGGTCATATTGACAACATGAAAGATTTTTAAATTTTGGCATAAGTAAATTTCCAAAGACATATTTCTTGTTAGTCATTCAGGGGATGTGGGCTTCGCTGGCTGGGCCAGCATTTATTGCCCATCCCTAGTTGCCCGTAAGAAGGTGGTAGTGAGCTGCCTTCTTGAACCGCTGCAGTCCCTATGGTGTAGGTACGCCCACAGAGCTGTTAGGGGGGGAGTTCCAGGATTTTGACGCAGTGACAGTGAAGGAACAGTGAAATATTTCCAAGTCAGGACAGTGACTGAGTTGGAGGGGAACTTCCAGATGGCTGTACTCCCATCTGGCAAAAAAAAGGCTTCGCGCCCTGTCAATATTCCGGCAATTGTACTGAAGGCTTGTGCTCCAGAACTTGTCGCGCCCCTACCCAAGCAGTTCTCATACAGCTACACTATGAACTATCCAGTGCCTTCAGCTGTTACTTGATATCACGTGGAGTGAAGCGAATTGGCTGAAGACTGGCATCTGTGATGCTGGGGACCTCCGGAGCAGACCGAGATGGATCATCCACTCGGTCGTTCTGGCCGAAGATTGTGGCAAATGCTTCAGCCTTATCTTTTGCAATGATGTGCTGGGCTCCCCCAATATTGAGGATGGGGATATTTGTGGAGCCTCCTCCTCCAGGGAGTTGTTTAATTGTCTACCACCATTCATGACTGGATGTGGCAGGACTGCAGAGCTTAGATCTGACCCATTGGTTGTGGAATTGCTTAGCTCTGTCTATCACTTGCTGCTTATACTGTTTGGCATGCAAGTAGTCCTGTGTTATATCTTCACCAGGTTGGCACCTCATCTTTAGGTATGCCTAGTGCTGCTCCTGGCATGCCCTCCTGCACTCTTCATTGAACCAGGATTGATTCCCTAGATTGATGATAATGGTAGAATGGGGGATATGAGGTTAAAGATTGTTTTTGAGTACAATTCTGCTGCTGCTGATGGCCCACAGCACCTCATTAATACCCAGTCTTGAGTTGCTAGATCTATTTGAAATCTATCCCATTTAGCAAGGTGGTAGTGCCACACAACACAATGGAGGTATCCTCAATGTGAAGGTGGGACTTAGCCTCCACAATGATTGTGCGGTGGTCACTCCTACCAATACTGTCATGGACAGATGCATCTGTGGCAGACAGGTTGGTGAGGATGAAGTCAAGTGTGTTTTTCCCTCTTGTTGGTTCCCTCACTACCTGCCTCAGACCCAGCTTAACAGCTATATCCTTTAGGACTTAGCCAGCTTAGTCAGTAGTGGCACTACTGAGCCACGTTTTGTGATGGACATAGATGTCCCGCACCCAGAGTACATTCTGCATCTTTGCCACCTTCAGTACTTCCTCAGCTGAGGAAGGGCATATTTGATAATCAGCAAGAGGTTTCGTTGCACATGTTTGATCTAATGCCATGAGACTTCATGGAGTCCAGAGTCGATGTTGAGGACTCCCAGGGCAACTCCTTCCCAACTGTATGCCACTCGCCACCACCTATGCTGGGTCTGTCCTGCCAGTGGGGCAGGACATACCCAGGGATGGTGATGGTGATGTTGGGATCTGTAAGATATGATTCCATGAGGATGACTATGTCAGGCTGTTGCTTGACTTGTCTGTGAGACAGCTCTCCCAATTTTGGCACTGGCTGCCAGATGTTGGTAAGGAGGACTTTGCAGGGTTGACAGGGCTGAGTTTGTCATTGTCGTTTCCGGTGCCTAGGTCGATGCTGGGTGATCCGTCTGGTTTCATTCCTTTATTGAGACTTTGTAGCAGTTTGATACAACAGACTAGCTTGCTAGGCCATTTCAGATGGCATTTAAGAGTCAATCACATTACTGTGGGTCTGGAGTCACATGTAGGCTAGACTAGGTAAGGTCGGCAGCTTTCCTTCCCTAAAGGACATTGGTGAACCAGATGGGTTTTTACAACAATCGACAGTGATTTGATAGCCATCATTAGACTTTTAATTCCAGGTTTTCATTAAATTCAAATTCCACCATCTGCCTTGGTGGGATTCAAACCCGGGTCCCCAGAGCATTACCTTGCATCTCTGGATTATGCCCTCGCTTAGTGTTATTGTTGAACAATGGGATTTTACACATTAATGCGAGAGAAACATATATAAAGAAGGATGGAAGGCTATGTTGGGGTGGCTGTGTAAAATCTTAGAAGGCATACCATGTGAAACAGCCTTGGAAAAATCCTCTAGCCGCTCTGAAGAAGTGCTGCTCCAGTAACTAAAGTTGTGTTTAAAAGGCTTTGGAATTTCACTGTCAAGAGGGTGCTGTGGTAACGTTGCTGGGTTTGCCTATTTAAATTCAAAATCTATTTTGGACTGTTGTCTTAAAGGGAATCTGTAGTTGGGAGTCAGGTTAATTAGAAGTTTTGGGATTTGATGTAATATCAAGTATTTATAATCTTATGTATGTTTTTGAACTCTTTTTTGTTAATAAATGTTTTATTTTAATTTTTTTAAATCTCTAACGGTGTTGGTGGACTTATTACTTCTGAATTCAGTGCACAAATCTTCTTGTAATAGATACAAATTGCATAACCATTGTGATAGTGTGGTCAAGTGTCCCTTGTGGATTTGGTCCACCTGACACGTACCAACTGCCGCATCATAACAAAATCTATTTGTTCCAGTGACCTGTGCCTTGTTCCACACTGGCCTGTAGCTTCCGAGCCACGGAAGCCGTAACTGAGGTATACCCCAAAGATGCACTGGGGAAACCCCACCCCACCCTCCAGGTTAGGTTTGCCCAACAATCGCCTGGATGATCAAACCTTTGTTGGACAATTGCCCTGCCAACTGAACCATCCAGAAGTATGATGTAAATCAACTTGGATAGTTCTGACTGCCCTAAGGTAATAGTTACCCAGGAAAAGTTAGAAGAATTAAAACCATTTCTAACACCTGGGTAGCTGTAGCACTGACCCCCAATGGGATGCCCCCCTCCAATGGGACCCCTCCCGGGACACACGAGCCCTTCCCACTGACCCCAGGCAGGACTCCACTCTCCAAGGAGACCCCCTCTGAACATGTGACTCCACTCCCACTGACCACCCTGACCACCTAACCCCGACCCGAGTCCCCCCTCCACCCACCCAACAACACCCTCTCAATCACAACCTCTTGTCTTACAAACCTTCCTTCTCTCTGGCTTCTGAAAATGGCTGGATATTTAAGCTTACCTGCTTTACGGCAGCTGGTGCTGTAAAAAAGGGGGCATGGCTAGATTTCCAGCTAAGTAACTAGCAGCGGAAAGGTAAATTGTCTATGATTGTCACTCCATGGAAATTCAGGTCCAAGTTCTACTCATGTGATCATTAAGGCCCACCCAATGTAATGTGCGCCCGGAAGCGCTGAGCGCTTCCTGCCCCCACTCGCTGAGCCGATAATTCTGGCCCATGTATTCAGATCCCTCCCCATCCCTGCCCCATCTATCTCTGCAACTGGCTCTGGGCAATAACACCACTCCCTTCGGCCCTTCACCCTGGCATTATCTGCATCACTCCCCTCCCTTCACCTCACTATTGGCAGTGGTATTTCTTAAACTGCCTTAGCTTCATTCTCTGGAATTCCCCCTCTAATTGAATCACTTCCCCTCCTCTTCAAAGCTGTTGATCACTGCTCCTAATTTCTTGCCCATGGTTGAATATCAGTTCCTTTGTCTTTTATTTTTCCTCCTGTTATAGGGAGCGACACAGGCATACATTTGAAAGAAGGATATGGTTCTCTAAAGTGTAAATAAAGTAGAAAGTCGGTTATATTGGACAAAAAATGTGAATATCACCACAACTCAAAGGAGGTGACTGCATGGCAAAATCACCATTTCACAGCAGTCAAAGAATTTGCAACATAAAGAGCTGGCAATAAGAAGATGTGGTTTTAGACACAAGCAGAATGAAGCAATAGTGCCCAATTATAGAGCTCACATCCAAATCTGGGAATGAGTCTCTCATACATACCTCTTTTTCTGCTATTCTATTGCTGGTTTTTGTGTCATGTGGTGTGAATTAATATCCTGGAATTTGCAGTTAATGGTGAAAGAATGGCGCTCATCATTCGCTATGCTGACATATGCCCACATATGTTATGTAGGCTTTTGAACAGCAACTCCCAGACTCTGGTTTTCCCATCCACAGCTCTTCCCCGCTATCTATGCAACCTACCCCAGTAAATATCCTAGTGGCAGGATCTAAACCAGCAAGTAGGTATAAACCAGGAAGTAAAAATTAGATAAAAACAAAAAAACTGCGGATGCTGAAAATCCAAAACAAAAACAGAATTACCTGCAAAAACTCAGCAGGTCTGGCAGCATCGGCGGAGAAGAAAAGAGTTGACGTTTCGAGTCCTCATGACCCTTCGACAGAACTTGCGTTCGAGTCCAAGATATTTCAACTCTTTCTTGGACTCGAACGCAAGTTCTGTCGAAGGGTCATGAGGACTCGAAACGTCAACTCTTTTCTTCTCCGCCGATGCTGCCAGACCTGCTGAGTTTTTCCAGGTAATTCTGTAAAAATTAGACTTTAAACATGTATGGTAAGGAAAACAAAGAGAGTGAAATAAAGATGGGATCAAGCGGGGGAGATAAAAGAGACAAAACAAAGAATTAAATTCTGAAGGAATATGACTCCACACTTGTGAAATTACATTTTCAACACTAAGAAGTAATTTCTCAGCAGTAATTATGATCTTTAAAAAATCACTTAGACGTGAGTGCATTAGCACTAACAATTTCTGCCTTGTATAGTGGGTAATTACAGCAATTTATATTTATAAAGTGCATTTAATGTAATTAAAACATGCCAAGGTGCTTCTTAGGAGCATGAAAAAAACAAATGTTGATACTGAGCCACATAAGGGGATAATAGGCAAGTTGACCAAAAGCTTAGTCAAAGAGGTAGGTTTTAAGGAGTATTTTAGAGGAGGAAAGCAAAGCAGAGAGGTTTGGGGAGGATATTTCAGAGCTTGGGCAAGCCCACCAGTGGTGAAGCAATTAAAACCAGTGATGCTCAAGAGGCCAGAATTAGGGAAGCAGAAATATCTCAGAGGATTGTGGGGTTGGGGGAGATTACAGAGATGGGGGCAGGGGGTGCAAGGCCATGAAGGGATTTGAAAAGATGGATGAGAAGTTTAAAATCAAGATGTCGCTTTATTGGGAACCAATGTAGGTCAGCGAACACAGGGTTGATAAATGATTGGGACTTGCTGCAAATTAAGTCACGGGTAGCAGAGTTTTGTATGACCTCAGGTTTATGAAGGGTAGAATAAGGGACAGCAGCCAGGAATGCATTGAGATAGTCAAGTCTAGAGGTAACAAGGCATGAAGAAGGGTTTCAGCATCAGATGAACTGAAACAGAGGTGATGTTATAGAGATGGAAATAGGCGGTCCTAGTGATGGCGGAAATATGAGGTCAGAAACTCATTTTGGGGTCAAAAGTCACACCAACGTTACAAACAGACTGCCTTAATCACAGACTTTTGCCAGAGAGAGTTTTGGAATCAATAGCTAGGGAACAGAGTTTGGAATGGAGACAGAAAATGCGTTCGATCTTCCCAATATTTAATTGGAGGTCATTATTGCTCATCCACTACTGGTACCGCAACTTCACCCCCTTATATGGATTTCAATGATGAGTAAATCAGTGAGGCACTGGTACAGTGCAGCCTGTTGAGGATCAGGTTAGGTTGAATAGCAACGTCTGGATTTTCGTGTTTACTTACGCATGTGCAGGCTCCAGAAGCTGCTGTCCGATTTATTCCATAATAACGGTGACACTGTTAACTTGTTAACCTCTGTGTAAAACCCAGGCCAAACTTCGTTGATGTGTGGCATGAGCTTCATTTTTCTCCTTAATGGAATGGATAAATTTAATTATTGTCCAGATCTCTCTTTGGGCATCAAAACTGGATATTACGGTGGCCCGCACAGGCTGTGCACTGCCATTAGTTGACTTCAAATTCCCTTGGACCAAGTGGTACATCTCAGCCACCAGCTCCTCGCCAGAGAGCGTGGTTCAGTTGATAGCATTCAGTATATTGGTAGCTCTGAGCCAGATGGCTTTTAGTTTAAGAGTTGCTCCCGTGCATAAGTATGTAATCTAGGCTGACATCCTATCGCAGTCTTGAGGTAGTACCAAATTCTTGAAGGGCCAACTGTTTTAAAACCAAGCCCTGAAAGGTATGAGCTATTGATTTGTGATAAGCAGATAGATCCTCCGGTGTTTTTGGTCAATATTCTTCCCTTAATCACTGCCCAAAAAAGATAATTTTTTCATTAATTTCATCTTTAATTCTTCTTTTGTTTAAAATCATTAGCTTTTTTTGGTATCTGAAGTTAATAGAATATTGGTGTTATTTCCAAGAAGGCTGAGGAAGTGATGCTTCAGTTATATATAGCTTTGGTCATGTCCCATTCGGCGTACTGCATTCAATTCTTGACACCACACCTCTGGAAGGATATATTAGCCTTGGAGAGGTTGCAATGCAGATTTATCAGAAAGATACCCAGGAGCTGAGAGGTTAAATTATGAGGATATATTACATAAATCTGGCTTGTATTCTCTTGAAAATAGAAGATTGAACCATTATTCAAAGACTCGATAAAGAGAAACTGTTTCTTCTAGTCAGGAATCCAGAACAAGAAGGTATGATCTTAAAATTGGAGCCAGGCTATTCAAGAGTGAAATCAAGAAGCATTTTTTACACACAGAAGGCTCTAGAAATCCAGAATTCTCTCCAAGAAGTCTGTGGATTCTGAGTCAATTGAACATTTAAAGACTGAGATTGATACCTTGATTAATGTAAATTTATCAGATTATATGAAGCAAAGGTGATTAAATGGAGTTAAGGTATAGATCACCCGTGATCTAAATGAATGACCGAACAGGCTTGAGGGACTGAATGGCCTATTTTTCTTACATTCTAGGTCTGACTTAAACACTATTTGGTTTAATATTACAATAGAAGAATATTTATACTTTCTCTACATTCTAACACTTTTTACCCATGTCTACTTATGATTAATATTAGCAAATAGCACAAACATGGTGAAGCTCTACTGAAATAAGTGAACTTGAGTTTCCACGGTTACATAATTCAGTAATAATTAGGACTAGGCCCATATATCTCATACAAGTAGCTTGAGCAATTAGGCTTCATGCATTTATCAACACTTTAATATTCTTATGCTAACGTAAGTTGATCCCAATAGGTCAGAAATTATCTAATTTATATATTTTAAAAAACAGCAATTATAATATCACCATCAGTATATAATTACACGTGTGTATCTTTGCTGTAACAGTATCACAAATATACTAAAAGTGGTTCAACAAAGGAAGTAGAATGATTTTTAAATGACCATGTGCTTGTGAAAACTGAACAGCAGCTAAAAGCTACTGTGATACTAAGAATTTGTCATGAATACAATGAGTCAATGGAGAGGTCTTGTATGTCAAAGAACTATACACTTTTAATGTTTTAGAGGTGGTGCACGATTTTGCAATTCAGGTGTCTGTGCTTACAATAATTTTCATGGCATGTCGGAGATAAGTAAGGGAAACACAATATTTCAGCAGCACGGATATACATTTAATGTGCTTGTATTGGATTTGCCTCATAAAATGTAACATTCTACATTGAATTCCTCTGCACCCTCAATTGTATTAACATCTGTAGAGCACCAGAGCTGACCACCAGCCCTTTTGCATTTTTGTCGGCAGGTCTCAATTGTTCACCTTCTAAAAACAGTGCGCCTCTTACGTCTGTTGCGACTATTACAAAAGCTGGATCGATACTCTCAGCACAGCACAATAGTCCTAACCCTGCTGATGTCCATGTTTGCATTGTTGGCTCACTGGATGGCATGCATCTGGTATGTTATTGGCAAAATTGAAATGGAGGGGAACGACCCACTTACATGGGACATTGGTAAGTCTACCCACTCCTGCAGCATTTTTATGTAATGATTTAAACTGTAGTTTAATTCAAATTATTCATTCACTACCTTAAGGAAAATAAATACATCTGTTTGCATTTTGTTAAAATGGTAAATTAAGGATTCTGCAGCTTGAGTCACATTTGAAAGGAGTACAGGTCAGAGATAGGGCCACAACACTGTACAGCAAGTTGCCCAGCTTGGCTCCTTTCTTATATGACTCAATACTGAAGAATGTGAAATCAGTTACTTTGCCCAATATTTTATCAGCTGCTAGAAAAAATACAATACTATTCGACTGATGCTAACCAGGTCAATTTAAACGTTTTTCATTGCTGTTAAGAGCACTGTGAGCAGTGAATATTATAAGAAAACAATGAATCCAACTGCATTTTATTTATTTTGCGTTAGACTTTTGTCATTTATTGTGCAGGCATTTTCAAGGAGAAATTATATTTTAACATGGATCTTACAAGCAGTAAAAACACAATGATTAGTGATGCTGATGTCTTCTCAGTGGGCTTGGTAAACAAATGACAATACATGCTTGAATATAAATAGCATTAACAAGCTGGTCTAGTGCCGGAAGTAAGAGAGCTTCACATGGTTGCTAAGCATGCTGATACACTGTCTCTCTAATAAGTTTTGTTTTGAGATGTTTCACAATCAAATGACACTGAACTGAAAGCTGCAAGCACCAATGAGTGGGAACAAATACCAATGTAAAGCAGCTACTGTATATGCTGTTCACATATATCTAGTATCTTGTAATGGATGCTCTGAAATATTAATATTTATTTTATTTCTCAGAATGCATGGTTATGTGAGAATTAAGGTTGAATTTTATTCTAGTTAAATGTCACCATGCATTTTTAAAAATATTCTTTCAAGGGATGTGAATGTCGTCGACAAGACCAGAATTGGTTGCTCATCACTATACTCTGTTTAGCATCTTTGCCCAATACGGTAGACTTGGTATAAGTAAATCCAACTTCCCCCTTTACTCCTGGGTGCCATTGTTTCTTGTTCCTTTAGTAAGACAATTTATTTTTTTCAGACAAGTTATGGAAATTGCCATAACTATTGACACCAGAACTACAGTTATCTCAAAAACATAGAAGCATATGCATATTCCCTCATCATACATAACTCCTTCACTGACTCATTATCCTTTAATTTAAACCCCCAATGATGCATGAGAGAGTGTTGGGTTAAAATTGTAAAATGATGAACGCTTTCCCAAACAGCTTGTGTATGTGCCAGCCACCATTTTTATGGTGACAGGTTTCTTGTTGTGCCATTTCATTAAGATATGTAAATCAGGCTCAATCAATTGCACTTAGGGAGCCTGATTTAAATTTAAAAATTGCCAGCTAAGTTTCCCAGGGCTCAGGAAACCCAGCAATGAAAGGGAGGCAGCAGCAGTTTTGGCTCAGGAAGGTACATCTCTTTCACATTTCTCTTTGTTGGCTGTTCTCTCCTCTCACCTTACACCACCAAATCCCAATCTTTCCCACTCACTCCAAATTATTGGTGAAAATTCCCAAGCTTCCCTGACTGTGGCCTCCTACCACTAGTTTTCCCAGCTAGCAGCTAGCCAGCCTGTCAACTTGGCCAGCTTCATTGGGGGACACCGAAGAAAATAAGTGACAATGAGATTCTGTCATTAAATTCAGCAGGGCCTCTGTGTCTCTAGCCTTACCCTGTCCTTCAATGCCTCCACACAGTCTCCCCAATTCCCTGAAAGTACAAGGACTTTTAAAAAATAATTAACATTTATTTTGTCTGATATTACAATTCATAGCAGGAAATGGTGGGGGGTAATTTTGACCAAACCCACCCCTTAGGAAACCGACACAATGAATGCAACAAAAACAAAAATTGCTGGAAAAACTCAGCAGGTCTGACAGCATCTGTGGAGAGAGAGACAGAACTAACGTTTCGAGTCCGTATGACTCTTTTCAGCATCCGCAGTATTTTGGCCTTAATACAATGAATGCAAAATTGGTTTTATCCCCCCAGCCAACTTTTATATTGGCTAGCATGAAAAACTGGCCTTCCAACTAATCCCCCTGATGGACTAAGTTAAAATTACCCCCAATTATTTGGGGAATAATGAATGGAAACAATTGCCCACCAGCTTTATGGCACAGTGTGGGGAAGCGCCAAATTCATTTCTGGGGAAAACAAAAAAAGGTATGAGAAGGAAGAAATTAGTTGTGGTCATTTTTGGGAAGCCTGAGGAATGGCAGAAATTGAGCCCTTGTGTTGTAAGAGTCTGTTGAGCCTGTAAAGGAAGCTTGCCTGTTTTCCAGGACCCACAATTTGGGCAGGCTGCCTTACCGCAGTGGTCCTCAGTTAAATCCTGCTTGGGGAGGGAGGTGAGCATGGAGTGGAGAGTGTGAGGGAGCAAAAACACAGGCTGGAAATGGTCTGCATTTGTACTGTGGGGCCCAGTGGATCAAACTATGTAAGAAAAATTGCATCTATGGCAGCCGCTAGAGTCCCTTTTAGGGCCTATGGTTAGGACACATGTAGAACAGGCAATTTGCAGCCAAGCAGGCCCAGCTCTAGGTCCCATTTACATATATAAGTTGCCTAATGTCTGTTTTGAGGCTGGCACCATGGTTGCCTGGGGAGCCACCTTCACCATTGTGTGTAAATGCAATGGGGGTTGAGGTTTAATACAGACAGAGAAGTTTTCCCTACAAGATCTTTCCATTTCCATTTGCTTTGTTGAAAAATAAAGTTACCATAAATAATATTTCTGTAAGTACAGATGACTGTCACTTTCCTCGGTGTCATTGCTTCAGATATCTTCTTTGTTTGCACATTCCAATTTTATGGGCAGAATTTTATGGCCCCGTTTCTGTGGGGATGGGGCCGTAAAATGCAGCGAGACATTCTAACCCTCATTGGCTTCGGCGGGAATGTAAAATCCCACTGCCGTAAAATTTCACCCCACCTTTCTCTTTGTACATTCACTTTATCATTCAGTAGCACAGCCTTGGCTCTCTCTCTTTCCCAGATTTCAATAGAACACTATTGAGGAAAATAAACACAGTTCAAAAAGACTGATACATTTGTAAATACAGCGAGTTCCACACAACAGATGGAATAATAGAGTTTATAATGGGCAGAATTTCCCTCTGGCGTCAGGAAAGAGAGACAGAACTATTTCCAGTTCCCAAACCCACCCCCATGGAAAACAGGCACAGGCCCCAATTTTCATGAAGGGCCAGTTAATGGCCAGAGGGTGGGCTTACTCTACAGGCAGCTGAACAGGCCCAGGCTGCTTATGGGGACCTGGACTGGAAAATCCCAGCTGGCCTCCTTTAATACACCCTAATAGGCTTTTCATATCTGTTACTTGCCACATCAGGCTGGATAGCCCTACCACACCCCCGTCTCGCCTCCATACAAAAACGGCCTGGGTGACAGGATGGTGTTTGGGAATCAGCCATAGGCCTGTGATGCTATTTTTATGTCCAACCTGCCTTCATTCCCAGCTCTGGCAAGGTCTGAAAATCCTGCCCAGTGACTGCAAATAGTCATAAACTGCAGAATTTGACTGCTTAACAGCATTTTTAACACTTCGCTTCCTGGATTCTTGCTTAGCTGGCTATGGTAATGTATTTCTATTTTGAGTGATTAATGGGACAACTTCCAAAGAGTAAATCTAAACACTCAGTATTTTTATAAAAACCTTTCTTCTTACAAAATTAATTATTTCACCAAACGTTCAGCAATCCTGGACCTAAAGAATTCTTAACTTTTCTAACCAACCTGTGCTGTTACGCAATGCAGTGATGGATTCTGATGGCTGCAGTGAGTTGATGTTAACTCATAAGTTCTACAAGGACTATGTGTCCTGTGAATTTGGACCGAGTCTGGCTTTATAATGTGAAGATTAGTGGGAGGCTACCAGGCAGGCTTCTGTTTATCTTAGAAAGTCAAAGCTGTCATAAGCAATTTGTGTAACTTTGATAGCGTGCTTGGTTGGCTGTGTGTCAGCTCTTGTTATAGTACTTTTCCATTGAGCCTCCGTGAAGGCAAATCTGGAGTAAAAGCATAAAATTAACATTAAAGCTAAACAAAACTATTTGCAAACAAAATCTTTTTCTTTTGCAGTCTTGCTTATTGTTGAATACTAAGGAGAAATATAGGATACTGTATTGGATTCCTGCTCTTTAGGAACCCTTGTGCAAGAAAGGGCCAATGTTTTAAATGTTGCTGCATCCACTGTGAGGGATGGAGAGATTTTAGAAGTCACTCGGTGGGGGAATTTGGAAAACACAAAATGTTCACAGATGACAGAAATACTGATTTAGAACTGCTGTAAACTCTGCCTCGTGGATGACATCTTTTTAAATCAAATTGTCAACATTTGATGAGTGAGGCATTTGAAAAGACCGTGTTCAGATGAGATTGCTTCTGTCAAAACTTACTAAGCATTGCTGATATGGAAGCATTTGTGACATTTTCAGCAGCTTCTATTTATTCTGCAAACTATTAGAATTTAAGCATACATTTTGTCATTATTCTTTCATGGGACGTGAGTATCGCTGGCAAGGTCAGTGTTTGTTGCTCACCTGTTGAATTGGGTGTCTTACTGGGCCATTTCAAGAGATTCAAGTCAACCAAATTGCTTTGGGTCTGGAGTCACATGTAGGCCAGACCAGGTGAGGACAGCATATTTCCTTTCCTAAAAGACATTAGTGAGCCAGATGGGCTTTTAAGAAAATTGATGATAATTGTCATAGTCACCATTACTGAGACGCGCTGTTTTTAAAATTTCAGTTTAATTAATTGACCTTAAATTCCTCGAGCTGCCATGATGGAATTTGAACCCATGTCCCCAGCACATTAGCCTGGATCTCTGAATTGCTGGTGATTACTGACAGGAGATGGTTCCCATTCACACTACTCTAGGGCTTTTGTTTCTGGTGTGGCTTTGCAGACAGATTGCCTCCATTTCAATGGTTTTGGAATGTAGAAAGTACAGTGATGCAAATGTGAAGCCATCTTTGACTGGGATCCCAAGTGACTGGAATGTTGCTTTTGTCTTTGTAAAACATTCAATTAGGGGTTTCCAGCCAGTAAATTCAAAAGTCATTTTTTGATATAAAGCATGGTTTCATAACAACTGATTCCAGGACAATTGAATGTCTACCCAAGGCACCGTGTAAAGTATAATTGTGAAGTGGGATTTTCGGTCATTTTGAAATTAGAAGGGAAAAGATCTGTTTGGTAGTTTAAGATATAAATCGCCTAGACAAATAGTGTTTAATCAATGTTGCTCCTAGTTTGCTTGTTACAGTGAAAGTCTTAAAATGTGAAATCTTGTTGTGTTATCCTTTCAGCTATTAACTGGAAGTTTGAATTTCTTTCTAAAAGTTATTGGTCTTTATGGGGATTGGTGTACCCTAGGCACATGTTCCTACCATGTTCAGGAGCAGCATGCTCCCTCAGTCTCTCCAGATAGAGTGTCTGCTGAGGTTGAATATCCAGAGGCCTGTCCTTAGGGTCTTGTATTGCACTCAACTTGCCAGAGTGAAGAACATCATTGACCTTTTTCCTGCACTGGACCCAGTTTCTCCTGATGACACTTTATCTGCTGATGGTTTTGCCCCTGCATTCAGTGCTGCCTCCATTCACATTCCTACCACCCCTAATTAGCTGCCCAATCTACCCACCAGCCAATTAACAGGCTGCCTCTGAGAAATTCGGGGTTTGTGGCTGATTCCCACAAAATCCTCCCCATCACTCCGCCCCCCCCCCCCCCCCCCCCCCCCCCCCCCCCCCCCCCCCCCCCCCCCCCCCCCCCGCCCCAACCCCATACACTTCCTGGAAGTGGAATCAGGGCCCGGAGATGTCTATTTTCCAACCTTAGAAACTAAATCAGTCCCTTGGTTACCATTTAGTGCACGATGAAATGTTGACATAATGGGGATGAAGGTCAGTGTAAAGGGAAACCTGTTTGTATCCCCACTATAGGAAACATTCCTTTCCAACACTTCCAGGTGATCAAAACCAATCCAGGAGATCACATTGACACATGTTTGTATTAACTGTTAATTGACTTACCTTTCTATATTATATGATCTCCACTTGAACCAAGAACTGGTCCAGTCCCACTTGAAGCCCTATACAGAGATAGCACAAAATGCACAAACTGGTTATTTATTCCAGAGGCTTACTACTCTCTAGGAAAAGAACCACCCCCTAACATTTAGGCTATTTCCACTACCACACAGTTTAAATACATATCCCTGGTCCTCTGCAATTTGTGAAACTGAAATAATCGATCAATAGACACGCAGTACACCCCTTTCATTATTTTTACACCTCTGTCAGGTTCCCTCTAAATTTATGCTGCAGCAAATAGACTCGGCTCTTTAAGCCTATCTATAGAACTAAGGTTCTTTAAGCTAGGAATCATTCTAGTAGCTCTTGGCAGTATTCAACAGAGGTGATGGGGGTCTTGGCTAGAGAGCCAGTGAGAGTGTCATGTCACATCTTTCAGGGAAGGGTCACTGAATTAAATGTTACTCAGGTAGTTAACTAGACAGTGGTGGGCCTTCACTGGGATTAAGGATTCCCAGGACAAAGGTTCTGCCCACTGAGAGCTGCCAGCCAATCAGAGGCCTGCTGGCAGGACTTTTGCACCCAGCAATGTAGCCAGGGAGACAGTGGCAGCTGGTGGTACGACACCCACATGAGGCCTAGGATTGTTGCTGGATCCCAGGTCACAGGTGAGCGATGATGGGAGTGTTTCTCAATGGGCCCCCCTTCTTGATGCCAGGTCCCATGATGAGGTCCTTTTGAATGAGGCACCCCCCACCACCCCACCGGAGTCCGCAAGCAACCCTGCACAGGTTTTCTTGTTGTTTTCCCAGCATGCTAAGCTCCGCCAATCCCAGCAGTAGGGGGACGAGGCCCGTAAATGGACATTAATTACCCTCATTTATTGTTCAAGTTTCTTCACTATTAACACTGACCATGCAAGACAAACAAGAGTTATTTTTAACTTTAATTAACCCCAAGCTTGTTTGACTTGCATTTACTTCAGGGTTGGTTATTAATTTTACAATCAAATGCCCCCATTTTTCAATAGTTAAAACATTAATTCCTAAAGCTAAAAGTTACATTCTAAAACATATAAACCATGAATTAGACTTTCACAGCAGTAATCACTACAAAGTGGCACTCATAAGGGTATCAAGCAGTGTAAATGTGCGAATGGAGACAATAACAGGCAGGAGATCAGGTTCTAGGCCTCAGTACCAGATGAAACATGAGGACTAACATGTGGGAGCCCGTTCATGTTGTGAAAGTCCTGCCAGTTGCAGGAGAATGCATGTGTAGAACACTTACTATGGAGGTGACAGTAGCTGTCATAGGCCTGTATGCTCATTAAGGGATTAGGAAACAATTGAAATAACATTTAATCATTCTTTCTGCCTCTAGGACAAAAGAGTTCACAACACCAGGGAGCAGGATAAGATGAGGATGTGAGTCAGAAATCAGAATCCTGCCTCCTGCAAAAGAGGAAGCTGTGGAACTGGCAGGGGAGGACGGTGGCTGATTCTATGACAATGGAGAGGCTGGCATTTCAGGTCATGAGTGAGGATATCTCCAGCCTGGTGCTCAGAACTGGGCATACAGGATACAGATGTGATATTGATGGGGAAAGGAAATCTGCATAACCATCAGCTAATTCTTTGTGTTCTCCACTACAGCTGCTGACAGTCAAAACAGACAGTGAATGCAGCCTGCAGCAAGCCAGAACTCCAACACTGAGGATGATGAAGCAGACCACTCAGGTGAAGCACTATCAAATCATTCCCCTACACCCTTCATCAGCACAAAGACAATCACCTCGATGGGAATGCACTCGCAATTAGGCTCAAGGTCACAATCTGGTGAACACAGACACGTCGCAGATGGAGAATGTGACAGCCAAGGTCCCTGACAGTTGGAGGACTGCTGGCGGAAAGGCCCATGCTGAGTCTATGCAGATGACGAGCCTCTAGAAACAGCCATGAGAAACCTGCTGGACATGCAGAGACAGGCAGAGATGCTAGAGGACATGTGCAGCTTAGGGCGAAAGGTGGAGAAGTCCATCTAAGTCCTGAGTGCTGTCATGGCTCCGGCATTTGAGTGCATGACTTCCTCCGTGGAGATTTTGGCAACTGCCTTGGACAGTCAGGTCCAGGAGAGCACTCAGTCACTGCCGGATACACACCCGGCATCTCAATCTCCCTCCAGGTGCCCCTTCTCCTCCTTGAGTTAGGGAAGTACCATCGTGCACCTACAGGGAGGAGGAGCACCAGCAAGTCTCACCGGGGTGTTATCTCAGGGTGCTTCAAGGATGCACTGCCACCTTCCTTACCCGCTGCCAGTATTCCCATCAGCTCTAGGAGATGAGACCGAGGAGGGAGCACCCCTAACTGTGCAGAAGACCTTCAGCAGGCCGGAGCCCTCTTGGCATCAGACCACCAGAGAACGGCAGATCTCAGGCAATGAGACATAGCACTAAACAGGCTACTGCCACCTCAGCTGCAGGTGTTGGGGTTGCACCAAGGAGAATTGTTAGGAAATGTAAGATGAAAAAATTGTAATGGACTAAAGTGGCATGAGCATCTATTCATTCTATGGATATTATAAGTCATGTGTAAATTTATGGTTTATTCATGTATGTTGAATGGTCATTATGTTGGAAGTTGTATAAACTGATGGGTGTATTTAATGGTGAGGCACTTCATTGATAGAGGTGCTGAATATTATTAAAATGGAGAACGACTGCAGAAGGCTGCAGCACAGAGGGATTTGGGAGTCCTTGTGCATGAATCCCAAAAAGCTAACATACAAGTTCAACAGGTAATCGGGAAGGCAAGTGGAATGTTGGCCTTTATTTCAAAGAGATTAGTGTATAAAAATAGGGAAGTCTTGCTAAAACTATACAAGCCACTAGTTAGACCACACCTAGAATACTGTGAACAATTTTTGTCCCCTTATGGTGGTCTGATGAAGGAAAGATATGCTAGCATTAAGCACAGTCCAGAGAAGGTTCACTAGGTTGATTCTGGGTATGGAGGGATTTTCTTATGAGGAAAGGTTAAGTAGGTTGGGCCTGTACTCATTGGAGTTTAAGACAGTGAGAGGCAACCTTATTGAAACATATAAGATGAAAAAATTGTAATGGATTAAGGTGGCATGAGCACCTATTCATTCTATGGATATTATAAGTCATGTGTAAATTTATGGTTTGGAGCACTTTATTCATGTATGTTGAATGGTCATTATGTTGGAAGTTGTATAAACTGATGGGTGTATTTAATGGTGCGGCACTTCATTGATAGAGGAGCTGAATATTATTTAAATGGAGAAAGACTGCAGAAGGCTGCAGCAGAGAGGAATTTGGGAATCCTTGTGCATGAATCCAAAAAAGCATACCTTATTGAAACATATAAGATTTTTTTAGATATATAAAGGATAAGAGAGAGGTAAAAGTGGACATTGGGCCGCTGGGAAATGACGCTGGAGAAGTGGTAGCGGGGAACAAAGAAATGGTGGAGGAACTGAATTGGTACTTTGCGTCAGTCTTCACAGTGGAAGACACGAGTAACATTCCCAAAGTTCAAGAGAGTCGGGGGGCAGAGGTGAGTATAGTGGCCATTACCAAGGAGAAGGTGCTAGGAAAACTGATAGGTCTGAAGGTGGATAAATCACCTGGACCAGATGGGTTACACCCCAGAGTTCTGAAGGAGATAGCTGAAGAGATAGTGGAGGCATTAGTGGTGATCGTTCAGGAATCACTGGAGTCAGGGAGGGTCCCAGAGGACTGGAAAATCACTAACATAACCCCCCTGTTTAAGAAGGGAGTGAGGCAAAAGACGGGAAATTACAGGCCGATTAGCCTGACCTTGGTCATTGGTAAGATTTTAGAGTCCATTATTAAGGATGAGATTTCAGAATACTTGGAAATGCATGGTAAAATCGGGCAAAGTCAGCATGGTTTCATCAAGGGGAGGTCATGCCTGAAAAATCTGTTAGAATTCTTTGAGGAGGTAACGAGTAGGTTAGACAAAGGAGAGCCAATGGATGTTATCTACTTGGACTTCCAGAAGGCCTTTGACAAGGTGCCGCACAGGAGGCTGCTCAGTCAGATAAGAGCCCATGGTGTTAGAGGCAAGGTACTAGCATGGAAAGAAGATTGGCTGTTGTGGCAGGAGGCAGAGAGTGGGGATAGGGGAGTCCTTCTCAGGATGGCGGCCGGTGACTAGTAGAGTTCCAAAGGGGTCAGTGTTGGGACCACAACTTTTCACTTTATACGTTAATGATCTAGTTGAAGGAACTGAGGGCATCCTGGCTAAGTTTGCAGATGATATAAAGATTGGTGGAGGGACAGGTAGTATTGAGGAGGTGGGGAGGCTGCAGAAGGATTTGGACAGGTTAGGAGAATGGGCAAAGAAGGGGCAGATGGAATACAATGTGGGCAAGTGTGAGGTCATGCACTTTGGTACGAAGAATAGAGGATAGACTATTTTCTAAATGAGGAGAGAATTCAGAAATCTGGAGTGCAAAGGGACTTGGGAGTCCTAGTCCAAGATTCTCTTAAGGTTAACTTGCAGGTTGAGTCGGTAGTTAGGAAGGCAAATGCAATGTTGGCATTTATTTCGAGAGGACTAGAATATAAAAGCAGGGATGTGCTGCTGAGGCTTTATAAGGCTCTGGTCAGACCACATCTAGAATATTGTGAGCAATTTTGGGCCCCGTATCTCAGGAAGGATGTGCTGGCCCTGGAGAGGGTCCAGAGAAAGTTCACGAGAATGATCCCAGGAATGAAAGGCTTAACATATGAGGAAAGTTTGAGGACTCTGGGTCTATACTCGATGGAGTTTAGAAGGATGAGGGGGGATCTGATTGAAACTTACAGAATACTGAAAGGCCTGGATAGAGTGGACGTGCGGAAGATGTTTCCATTAGTAGGAAAGACTAGGACCCGAGGGCACAACCTCAGAGTAAAGGGAAGAGCTTTTAGAACAGAGATGAGGAGAAACTTCTTTAGCCAGAGAGTGGTGAATCTATGGAATTCATTGCCACAGAAGGCTGTGGAGGCCTGGTCATTGAGTGTATTTAAGACCAAGATAGATAGGTTCTTGATTGGTAAGGAGATCAAAGGTTACGGGGAGAAGGCGGGAGAATGGGGTTGTGAAACTTATCAGCCATGATTGAATGGCGGAGCAAACTCAATGGGCCGAATGGCTTAATTTCTGCTCCTATGTCTTATGGTCTTATTCCTTGGGACTTGACAGGATAGATGCTGAGAGGCTGTCTCCCCTTGTGAGAGTGTCTAGGACCAGAGGACATAATCTCAGAGAAAGGGGGCACCCATTTAAAACAGAGATGAGGAGGAATTTCTTCTCTCAGATGGTAGTCAATCTGTGGAATTATTTACTGCAAAGGGCTGTAGATGCTGGGTCGTTAAGCATATTCAAGGTTGAGATGGACAGATTTTTTATCAGTAAGGGAATCAAGGGTTTTGGGGAAAAGGCAGGAAAGTGGAATTGAGGATTATCAGATCAACTATGATCTCACTGAATGGCAGAGCAGATTTGATGGGCCGAATGGCCTACTTCTGCTCCTATATCTAATGGTCTTATGGACTTTCACTGGGTGATATGGGCTTACAGAAACACCAATTATTGTGTGGCCTCAGAAGTAGTGGCATCTCTGAGTCTTTTCAGACAAAGGTTTGCAGATTTCTATTTTAGCACCTTTGTAGAGTCCAGAGTTTGGAACCTGGCTGGCAAGCCAGCGTGTGATACTCACTCCCCTCATTGTCCATCAGTAGCTATTCTCTAAACAATATCCGTAGCTGAGGCGTTCCATATAATGCAGGTGAACATGTAGAGCTCTTAGCAAAACATTGTCAGCACGTGGAGCATGAGTCACTGAGTCATTTGTCAATTCCTTCCAAACCACAAGTGATTGTATCTTCAACGAAACCATGCATCTGGGCTTGTTCATGCACCATTTTTTCTTCTAGGTGCCAAAGGCCATGGGAATGTAGGTTACTCTGGAAGGAGCATGACCCTTATTGAGGAGGCGATCAAGCGATCTCGCAGGGGTCTCATTCTTGTTGGACTCGGATTTCAATGAGGGTATCACGGGCCTGTCTGGTTCTTGGTTCCATTTCCCTGGCATCTGCAGCTGTAACTGCACTATGCACTCCCTCAGGCTCATGAGGCCCTTCTTCCTCATCTGAGAAGGCCTCTGGCTCCTTCATCTCCCTGTTTGACAATTCCTCACCCCTTTTGCTATGTGACATTGTCTAGGGTGCAGAAGGCCACAATGTTCCTGGAGGCTCTGTGGTGCATACTGAAATGCTCCACCTGAGTGGTCCAGGCAGCGGAACCTCATCTTCAGCAGTCCAGTGGTCTGTTCTATTGTTGAGGCCTGAGGGGCATTGACCTCTCCCCTGTTGGGCTTTTTGGGTTCCATACACGTCTTCTGTGGATATCCCCTGTCACTCCTGTCACTTAGGAGACACCCCTGCAGTTGCTGAGGAGGAAAAAACAATTGTGGCACCTGAAAGTGAGTGAGGATGTAAGAAGCATGAGAGCTCCATGGGATGTGAGCACACTCCTGCAGAATTGTTTGTGGTGATCACACACCAGCTGCACATTGAGAGAGTGAAAGTCCTTTCAGTTTATGAAGGCTGCTGGATGATCCCAGGGAGTTCTCAGCACCAGATGTGTGAAATCAGTTGTCCCTTGTACCTGTGGAAATCCAGCGATGGAGCTGAATCCTACAGCTCGGTTTGCTTGGCTGTTCAGGTCTCTGCTAAATCTGACAAATTGGATCTTCCAAACAGGGTATTGGAGACATTCCTGATGCAGTTGTAAGTTGCTGACTGTAAGATGCCAAACATGTTCCCAGTGGAGCCCTGGGAAGACCCACAGGCATAGAAATTCAATGTCACAATAACTTTTAAAGCTACTGGCATTGGACTGTCTACCAATCCATGGAAACCTCATCCTTAAGGAGCTGACATAGGCGATAATCCCTTGAAATCCTCAGCCATCTCTGACATTGCCTCTCTGACGTTTGCAGGTAGTTACTCCGTCTGCAGTATATTCAATAACTGACCAATGCTCAGTGTCTCACTGGCCCCTGGGTGCCATCCTCCTGACAGTCTGCTGGCACCCCTTGTTGGCATTCTGGCCATTGTTGTGCCTGGCCCTGGGCCACCCTTGGCAGGTTCCTCTCCCAATGTGTCAGAGCTAGCTGAAGCACTGGGTGCACTTGACCCATCTTAAAGGCAGACAAAGATCTGGTCAGCACAATCTTTAAGGGCCTCCCTCCTGTTCTGAGAATTTTTTACCAATGGAGAGCCCTGTACTTTGCATCAGCCACACTCTGGTCTTTACTAACCCACTGTGGACAACTCCATCCTTGACTTATACTGCAGAGATCTCTTCATGTGGTTTCAGCTATGTCCCTGGATTTCCCACATTGACCCTGGAGCTTGAAGCCATTACCCTGCACCCTCCCTCACTCACATTTTACCTTCCCTCCATCAATCTTGATCCTTACTCCATCACCTTGCCTTGCCTACATTAACCCTTGAGCTACCACTATCACTCTTGCTCACCCTAGACTTGCCCCTGTCACCATTGATCTGGACCCCCAGGACACTGGACATGCACCCTTGTTACCCTTGACCTGCCATCCATCACCATAGAACCTGCCTCCCTCACTCTTGACCTTCCCTCTGTTACCCTCGACTCTCAGGACCTCACCATTGGCCTTCCCCCTATAACCCTGGATCTCCCCACAATCACACTTGATATGTAGATATTGACATTCCCTGTCTTCTTCCTGCCCCTGTCCCCCACCAGCCCTCATACATCAGACACAACCCATCCTCCCTCCCTTGGTCAGCCACACCCAATTTCCCTTGCACTGCTCAGCCCAATATCAATACATCAATGCCTCCTCTCCCTTGGCCCAACAAAACTTCTCATGAAAGGAAAGCAGCTCCTACTCCATCCAAATCCGCCAGGAGGACTCCATCACCTCCCTGCGTGCCACCTTTAACCAGTTGTGAATCTGAAGGCACATGTTTCTCATTCGCTGGAGAGTTAAGTACTAAAGTACCATTTAATCTGGTGAAATGGTGTTTTAATGAGTACACATGACATGCTGATGCATTACAAATAGAGTCCTGCTGCTTGCCGTTGGGACAATCAAACTGCCTTCATGTACGCTGCAACCTTAATTCCTAACTTTCATCCTGCTGTCAGGAAGTTGACGCTTTGCCTCCCACACAACTAAGTGTGCCTGCCAGCTTCCTTTCCTGCGTCGCTGTCCACCATTCAGTTCTGTTGCTTCTGGTAAGTTTCTTTTTCTGTTTTAAATTTCACCTATGGTTGTTTACTGTTTAATTTCAGATTTATCCCCTACCACCCTTACTGGCACCACTTTAAGCTCTTTCAAAACTTCTTCCGTATAAACATTCAAATCTAATGTCCTATCCTTCTATTCTGTTTGACCATTTCTGAGGCCTTTCGCCATGGGTCCTATCTCAGTTGATTCTGCCCTCTTTAAAGTGCATCTCTTGCTGCCTATCTCCACACTCCCCACCCTCTGCTGCCACTGCACTGTGTCCACCACTTCCAGCTGGACACAGACTTGGCTTCAAGTACCCCTCCTGCTGTTCTGCTATGGTCCAGCTGGGACCTGCTTTGTTCTACTGAGTAGCCCCCATATTTTCCAGTAATGTCTGGCTGACCAATGCCCTTGGGAATAATTTGCAGATGGTCTCTTGTTGGCTCGAACTTTTACTCTGGACCACTCTGCTTCTAGCTTTTATAGTAGGCATTTGTTACATTCAACAGCAGCCTACCATTGAAACTGGGAGTGGTTAATTCTGATAGGAGAATATCACTGTTGAACAGAAAATACCGTGGATGTACCAGACTTTGGAGGACTTGAGGTGTGAGTGGAGTCATTATATTTAATTACATCTGTATTTTTAACTTAATTTGGCTCAGAGAATCATTCATTCTTTCAGACAATCTTCAATTTCCATAGCAACATGAATACGTGATACATGGTTTTTAAGTTGATAGGTGGTCCTGCTTTTCTCCCTCCTGCCCTTCTTTCCCCTCTTTTCTCCTTATCTTGCTCCCTTTCCCACCTTCCCTCTTCCCCATCTTCTCCCTTGCATCTTTCTAGCCATCTTGCCCTCCTTTCTCCCTGCCTTTCTCTTATTCTGTACCCTTCCACTTCCAACCTTTTTGTACTCCTCTTCTCTCCTGTTGCTACCCTGTGCCTCTTTTCTCAGCTCTGATCCTGGTTCACTGTGGTCCACCACTCTTCAGTCTTGCTGCTGCCAACAGAGCCTTGTCACACCTTCCTGATTTTGGTCCTGGCCTCCTTCTAAACAAAAGATTTGTCCTCGTCATGGCCTTAGTGGGTTCCAACTTTATTATTAACACCCTTTTCCTTACATCACAATGCATCCACAAGTATCACTGGGAGTGCTGGCTACTGCTGGGACTGCATCCAGTCCTCAGTGGCGATTGTGATGGAGCCAGATGCAAAGGTAAGTGGAGGGGGCTCACCGGGATCTGCCAGCCTGGCCCTGGTAAGAAGGGAGAGAGTGGTAAGGGGGGAGAGATGGGATGGGAGTCAGGATGGACAGGAGCAAGGGAAAACAGAGAGGTGGAAAGACCTTGAGTTTGCAGGGGGAGTGGTGAGTGTTGGGAGCCTCCGATTGTCACAGAAGGCCCATAAAGGAGGCACCTTCCCCTGAACCCCCTCCCCGCCTTGCCCAGCCACCCACCCGAGCACTGAAATCTGCTGGAGGAATTTCTTCACTTAGAGGGTTGCAAATCTTTGGAATTCTCTACCCAGGAGAGTTATGGATGCTCCATTGTTGAGTATATTCAAGGCTGAGAGACGGATTTTTGAACTCAAGGGAATCAAGTGATATAAGGAGTGGGCAGGAAAGTGAAGTTGAAACCAAAGGTCAGCCGTAATCGTATAGAATGGTGGAGCAGGTTCGAGAGGCTGGCCTAGTGCTGCTCCATTTCTTATGTTAATGCTGGTCTACATAAAAGTCTTCCATCAGATTTTTGTTGTCACAAACCAGACATCATGCTTTACTACAAAAAAGAGAAAGGAAACTGTTCACAGGCTGCAAACTGGAATTTACAAGTATCTATAAATAGTATTGCTAAAAAAAGAGATATGTCTAATCTTTTCATCTTGCACTCATCAGGACACTTGGAAGTATACCAATATAAGGGGAAGACAACTGTATGTGAAGAGAGTGCCAATTGGTTGGCAAGTGGTATTGCCTTGGAGAATGCATCACTGATGGTGACTGACAGTTAGCTGCCAAGCATTGTTTGAAATTTAAACCAGGCAGGTTGACTGACAGCCATTCGCTGACTCATTCCTCGGGGCAATGCCTTGACCAATCAGGGTCGAGCTGCCTCATTTAAAGTTCTGTACTTATTTATAAATGCCCCTGATTTAGCATATACTTCAGTAGCTGCATTTACCAAGAATTGCCTATTTAGAGCAGTGGAGTTAATCGTACAAACCAGGTGAGCAGTTAAATATTAGAAACAAGACCCTGAACTACCCATAAGCTGCAGATTTTTGTGTCATATATAGAAAAACAAAAAAGCTAGTCTTCTATAATCTTTTAATTGACCTTAGTCCATAGAATGTCCAAAAAAGCAATTAACATTTAATTGACCCAAGAATGTTACAGCAATTGGTTTGTGTGGCCTTAAAGCAACATTTCAGGTTACAAGCAGTTGCTTTAGTGGAAGAATGATGACATGGTCTAATACTTTGCTTTCTTGGCATTTCTTCATGGATGAAGGTTTTTTGGAAGGTTGTATTTTTGTTCTCATCAGTTGCAAGCCGCTGGTGGCTAGCCAGGCCTATCCGTGACCAGCAGATTCTCCCACAGTGGGTGCAATGAAGGTATAGATGCTGCTGAGGCAATTGGATCTATCCTTCTCCTTTTCTTTTTCATGCTGGCTCTTCACTCAGTCTCAAAGGTGTCTGTAACACTCCCGATGTGGCATCTCCAGGTATTACGATCTATGGCCTGCACTTCCCAATGGGTATGGTCAATCTTGCACACAGAGAACAACTTCTTCAGGGAGTCCTTGAAATATTTGCATGGAGCCTACCTATTCCATTTACCAGTGGTCAGCTGTCAGCACAATCTTGAGCAGGCAACTGTCGTCCATCCAGGCAAGGTGACACACCCAATGCAGCTGGCTTTGCAGGAGGATGGCCTCGATGCTGGTGATGTTGGCTGTTTCCAAGATTTGAATGTTTGTGATGTGGTCCTGCCAGCGGATCTTAAAGATGCTGCGGAGGCAGCGCTGAAGGAAGTGTTCTATAAGGCGTACATGATGGCAGTATAGGACCCATGACTCGACACCATACAGAAGAACGGTCAGGGCTACGGCTTTGTACACTTTGAGTTTGGTCTGTGCTCTGAGTGGTTGCTCCACACTCGTTTGTAGAGTCTGCCAATTGCACTATTTCCTTTTGAAAGCCTATTGTCCACTTCCTTGTCTATGGTGGCATCAAACGGTCCCCAAATAGGTAAATTGTTTGACGCTATTCAGCTCGGTCTGTTCGATGACAATGCCTGGGGTCTATATTCTTCTCTGGGTGCAGGCTGATGTAGGATTTAAGTTTTCTTTAAAATGATTTTTAGTCCAAAGAGTTGTGCCGCCTCGGAAAATCGGTCTATTACTGGTGTTCTAATAAATACCGTATCATGTGATTCACTGTGGACAACTCTGTGGGATATCTACTGGTAGAGAATAATAAACTTTTTATATTATCTTCTGCGTACATACAATAAAAAAGTAAAAATGTTTACAAGTCACGTGGTTTAATTTTGATTAGTTGAAAAACTTGAATTATTGACCTAGATCTTCTGGTCAGCAGGACTGCCACGGTGGTTGCAGATGAATGTTATTAAAAGCCTGCCTTACCTTTCTTCGCCCTTCTAGCCGGGACTTCCTGTCCCGGAGCAAAGCATTGGTTCAGGGATCCACAAGCAGGATTGGCAAGAAGAAGGAGTGACGAGGCCTTCCGCCTTCTCATATCGCCTGCTCAAATAACTCCCATTGAAGTCAGTATGCTCGTAGTGTTATGGGGAGTTTTTTTCTTAGGTTTTCAAGGATTATTTTTAACTGTTTCTAATTTAAGACTTTTAATTGCTGTTATGAGTTTGTGGCGGAGCGGTGGGAGGGTAACCATTGTTGTGGGGGGAGGAGGGTGATGAGTATTGTCAGAAGTGTTGGGGGGGTTGAGTGGCATGTTGGGCATTGTTGGGAGTATGGAGGTGAGCACTGGAGTCTGGGGGGCTTGGGCATTGTCAGTAGTGTGTGGGGAGATAGGCATTGTCGGGGTGCTGGGGGAAGTGACCATTGTCAGAGTGCGGAGGGGAGGTGCACATTGTCAGGGTCCAGGGGGAGATGAGCATTGTCGGGGTGCAGGAGGAGGTGAGCATTGTGGGGATGAGGGGGGGAGGTGAGCATTGTCGGGGTGCAGGAGGAGGTGTGCATTGTGTGGATGAGGTGGGGAGGTGAGCATTGTGGGGATGAGGGGGGGAGGTGAGCATTGTCGGAGTGCAGGAGCAGCAGTGAGCCTTGTGGGGATGAGTGGGGGAGGTGAGCATTGTCGAGGTGCAGGAGGAGGTGAGCATTGTGGGGCTGTGGGGGGAGGTGAGCATTGTGGGGGTGTGGGGGGGAGGTGAGCATTGTGGGGATGAGTGGGGGAGGTGAGCATTGTCGGGGTGCAGGAGGAGGTGTGCATTGTGGGGATGAGGGGGGAGGTGAGTATTGTGGGGATGTGGGGGGGAGGTGAGCATTGTGGGGATGGGGGGCGGAGGTGAGCATTGTGGGGATGGGGGGGGAGGTGAGCATTGTGGGGATGAGGGGGGAGGTGAGCATTGTGGGGATGTGGGGGGGAGGTGAGCATTGTGGGGGTGCGGGGGGGGAGGTGTGCATTGTGTGGATGAGGAGGGGAGGTGAGCATTGTGGGGATGGGGGGGAGGTGAGCATTGTGGGGATGAGGGGGGGAGGTGAGCATTGTGGGGATGGGGGGGGAGGTGAGCATTGTCGGGGTGCAGGAGCAGCTGTGAGCATTGTGGGGATGAGGAGGGGAGGTGAGCATTGTGGGGATGAGGGGGGAGGTGAGCATTGTGGGGATGGGGGGGCAGGTGAGCATTGTCGGGGTGCAGGAGCAGCTGTGAGCATTGTGGGGATGAGGAGGGGAGGTGAGCATTGTGAGGATGAGCGGAGGAGGTGAGCATTGTGGGGGTGTGGGGGGGAGGTGAGCATTGTGGGGATGGGGGGGGAGGTGAGCATTGTGGGGATGGAGGGGGAGGTGAGCATTGTGGGGATGGGGGGGGGAGGTGAGCATTGTGGGGATGAGCGGAGGAGGTGAGCATTGTCGGGGTGCAGGAGGAGGTGAGCATTGTGGGGGTGTGGGGGGGAGGTGAGCATTGTGGGGGTGCAGGAGGAGGTGAGCATTGTGGGGGTGTGGGGGGGAGGTGAGCATTGTGGGGATGGGGGGGGAGGTGAGCATTGTCGGGGTGCAGGAGGAGGTGTGCATTGTGTGGATGAGGTGGGGAGGTGAGCATTGTGGGGATGAGGTGGGGAGGTGAGCATTGTCAGGGTGCAGGAGGAGGTGAGCATTGTGGGGCTGTGGGGGGGAGGTGAGCATTGTGGGGGTGTGGGGGGGAGGTGAGCATTGTGGGGATGAGTGGGGGAGATGAGCATTGTCGGGGTGCAGGAGGAGGTGAGCATTGTGGGGTGTGGGGGGGAGGTGAGCATTGTGGGGATGGGGGGGAGGTGAGCATTGTGGGGGTGCGGGGGGAGGTGAGCATTGTCGGGGTGCGGGGGGAGGTGAGCATTGTCGGGGTGCGGGGGGAGGTGAGCATTGTCGGGGTGCAGGAGGAGGTGAGCATTGTGGGGGTGCGGGGGGAGGTGAGCATTGTGGGGTTGCGGGGGGGAGGTGAGCATTGTGGGGGTGAGGTGAGCATTGTGGGGGTGCAGGAGGAGGTGAGCATTGTGGGGGTGCGGGGGGAGGTGAGCATTGTGGAGGTGCGGGGGAGGTGAGCATTGTGGGGATGAGGTGGGGAGGTGAGCATTGTGGGGGTGCGGGAGGGAGGTGAGCATTGTGGGGGTGCGGGGGGGAGGTGAGCATTGTGGGGGTGTGGGGGGGAGGTGAGCATTGTGGGGATGGGGGGGGAGGTGAGCATTGTCGGGGTGCAGGAGCAGCTGTGAGCATTGTGGGGATGAGGAGGGGAGGTGAGCATTGTGAGGATGAGCGGAGGAGGTGAGCATTGTGGGGGTGTGGGGGGGAGGTGAGCATTGTGGGGATGGGGGGGGAGGTGAGCATTGTGGGGATGGGGGGGGAGGTGAGCATTGTGGGGATGGGGGGGGAGGTGAGCATTGTGGGGATGAGCGGAGGAGGTGAGCATTGTCGGGGTGCAGGAGGAGGTGAGCATTGTGGGGGTGTGGGGGGGAGGTGAGCATTGTCGGGGTGCGGGGGGAGGTGAGCATTGTCGGGGTGCAGGAGGAGGTGAGCATTGTGGGGGTGCGGGGGGAGGTGAGCATTGTGGGGTTGCGGGGGGGAGGTGAGCATTGTGGGGGTGAGGTGAGCATTGTGGGGGTGCAGGAGGAGGTGAGCATTGTGGGGGTGCGGGGGGAGGTGAGCATTGTGGAGGTGCGGGGGGAGGTGAGCATTGTGGGGATGAGGTGGGGAGGTGAGCATTGTCGGGGTGCGGGAGGGAGGTGAGCATTGTGGGGGTGCGGGGGGGAGGTGAGCATTGTGGGGGTGTGGGGGGGAGGTGAGCATTGTGGAGGTGCGGGGGGGAGGTGAGCATTGTGGGGGTGCGGGGGGGAGGTGAGCATTATGGGGGTATGGGGGGGAGGTGAGCATTTTGGGGGTGCAGGGGGGAGGTGAGCATTGTGGGGGTGTGGGGGGTGAGGTGAGCCTTGTGGGTGTGCGGGAGGAGCAGTGAGCATTTTCAGAATGGGAGTTGAGGGGGTGTGAACATTGTCAATGGTGCAGAGGGTTTTGTTTAGGTCTTCCCAATACAGCTTCCATTGTTAATCACTGTCCTATGTTTGAGATTAACGGTGCGAGAAGGATGCATCTAGGTTAAGTATAGGGCATCAAGCCCAAGTCTCCAACACTAAGGTCAGTGTCAGAAACATTCTCGGAGTGGCCCAGGCATCGTAATCCAATTAGAAGTTTACATTTCTCAGGTAGATACTGCTCATGTGTGTGTGCCAGGATTGCCTCAGGATCCTAAAGTGCAACAGCGGCAATATCTCAGCATTCACCACTGTTGCCATTGGAAGATCCATTCCCAATTTTCCTCACATAGCACTTTTCTAAATCTAATCAAATTCAAGTGGTGTAGACACAAAACAGAAGTGAGTTGGGTGGAAATTAGACCTGTTGCACCTATTTTATGAGTGTAAGTTTAGTGCAATGCAGGACAATTTTGTGGATCATTGTCTGACCTGTGATAGGGCCAGGTGATCTTTTTCAGGCCTCCCTAGAGGCCTCCTAAAACCAACAGTGGGCTCTTTATATATGTAAATGAAGGGCATGATGCCATTTTTAGGTCCCCTCTGCTGGAGCCTAGTTTGATCGCCTCATGTTTCTTAATCTTTGGACAAGCACCACTGCAGATCTAGCAGCAGCAGAAGAGTTCCTAAACTCCTCAGTTTCCCAATTTGCAGCAGCACCCTTCCTCCCTCACCCTACTGTCGCTCTTTCTCCCTGGGGCTTTCCTTTATGGGCACTGTCAGCAAGGCAAGCGGCTTGCTAATCATTTCTGCAATTGGATGAGCTGCATTTGCATTCACAACAGGGACACCAGCAGTTTGCCCAGTTTATACTAAGGAGGCCCAAGGCTCAGTCTGCGGCAGACTTTGGCCTCCTGGTATGGACTAACATTGCAGCTACATCACTGCCTTCATGTCTGAAAATGGGCACCAATTAATTTATATTCAATAACTCTCTACAGAAAAGGAAGAAAAATATGATTGTGATCAGACAATTGTCATGCATACCATAGCAAACATGTTAGAGCGGCACTGTATGAGGCGTTGGGTTTTATTATAATCTGAGCCAGGAAATATTGTAGGGCAAGTAGGGGACATGAAAGAAAGAAGATTAAATAAAACTGGATGTGATTATCACAAGAATAATTATTAAGGAATAATAAATAGTTCAAAGGATTTACATCAAATGTATATTGATATCATCAATGCTTTATCAAATGAAATTTTCAATGCTCAGATTCATAGATTTTTGTTGGGTAAGAATATCATGGGATATGGAGCAAAAATGGATAAATAGGATGAGGTACCTACTGATTAACAATGATCCAATTCAATGGTGGAACAGGCTCAAAGGGACTGAACAGGCTATTTTTATTCCTATGTTCCTAAATTCTTAAGATATATTCTACTCATCACTCATTTTTACTCTTTGGTTATAGGCTGGCTGCATGAATTGGGAAAACGTCTTGAAACTCCATATTATGGCAATAATACACTTGGAGGTCCTGGAATCAGAAGTGCCTACATTGCTGCCCTCTACTTCACCCTCAGCAGCCTGACCAGTGTCGGATTTGGCAATGTCTCAGCCAATACCGAGGCAGAGAAGATCTTTTCCATCTGCACAATGCTGATAGGGGGTATGTTAATTTATCTTTCTGTCATCAGGAGAGCTCGTAGTAGCCTGTCTGCATGAGATTTATTGGGTTGGAAAATCATCTTGGGTGGTGGCGTAAAGCAAGCTGTATTGTATCAGTCACCTGCTGTATTCTATCGAAGTCAATATGAAGTGAATATCTGCTGAAAAAGCACCAAAAGCAGATTTCTACTCCATTATGTGCTGAATCAATTATCATTCTTCCTGACTGGATCATGCAACATTTAATCTGCTTCACGGGGAGTGGGACTCAGTGGAATGCTCTTTCAGAGAGCCAATGCAGGCTCGATGGGCCGAATTGCCTCCTTCTGCACTATAAAGATACTGTGATATTGTCATGAATTAAAATACATAGTGAGTTTCTCTAACAGTTTTTAAATCATAAAGGTTTTGATCTTAAATCCAATCAAAGTGCTTTCTGCATTCTTATGAATTCTGTAGAAATCAATCATGAATGTTAAGATAAATCTGCAATCCCCATTTCAGCGCTCAGTTGATACATCATTTATTGTCTACAGTAGTGCCCATTTACAGTGTCTTACAATTACTAATGGCGATATTAACATTTCTTGGCAAAACTAACATGTTTTCAAAACACTTAGGGCGGAATTGTCCCAGACTTGCACTAAGTGCGGTAGCAGGCAGGTAAAAAGATGTTTTACCTGTTGGCTGCAATGGCAGCTTCTCACGCCATATCATCCCAAACCCTCTGCATTAATTATGCATTCCCAGGAAACATGCCATTTCCATGGCGGGCAGGCTCTGGTTCAACCGACACGCCGTCACCTCGCCGTTTCATCAACGCCAGGCGTCACATTTAAAGTAAAGCCATGCTCACACCTCTCAGTGCTTCCAGCCCATGCCTGCTGCAAATAAGACATGGCACCGAAGGGCAAGAAGACTGCAGCCCCCAAATTTAGTGATGCATCCCTCAAGCACCTTTTGGGTGCTATGGAGGCCCGCCATGATGTCCTCTACCCCCCGCTCTGGACGCAGGAGGGGTGGAAACATTACCACTCCAGCTTGGTAAGCGAAAGCAGTGGTGATCAGTGCCAATTCTGCACAGAAGAGGTTGGCCATCCAATGCAGGTAGAGGATGAATGATCTCATCCGTGCCACCAGGGTAAGGCAACCATCTCATCACTCTAAACTCACACACTTGAGCCCGTCACACATTCACTGGCATCTCACTCACTGCCAGCTCAAGGGACATAACTATCCATTCTCACACACACCCTCACATGTCCATCTGGCTTCATCTGCTCTGTAGACTGCCTCCTCAGCCCTCATCATTTTGAGGGCATTTGAGGACTTGTGTCCCCTCACACACCCTGGGATATCCCCCTTCCTCTCACACTACAGTTTCTTCCCTTGCCTGAGGCCACTTCTCCAATGCAAGCCCTAGCCTTGCAGCCTTACAAAGTCACCCCCACCTTTTGGCTAGTCCAGTAGGTAGGGATCTGCCCGTGAGCCCCCCTAAAAGTTGTGGTGCTGTCTGCGAAGCCTGGTGTTGATGACTGCGAGTGCTGCCCAAAGCAAGGTAGGCAAACAGCTTGCTAGGTGCATGACCCTTATGTGCACTTGTGAAACACGTCGGCATGCAGTAACACCGAAGTGGACGGACGATCCAGCTTGGGCGGATGAGTCTGACGGGCTAGCCTTATAATGCAGATGTATAGTATGTATTATGCAGATGTATGTATTATTATACATATGGAAGTTCCCGACATCCTATGGCAGGAAACACAGCCCACCTTCAATGGGCTGAGCGGACGATCACAAACCAGTTTCACAATTGTTCTGCCTGTATTGGTTTGATTATCATTATTAATGGCAGTTTTACAGGAACAAAGTATCATATCTGATCTCAGTGTGAGCTTGTGGTTGATTACCCTAACACCTCACCTGGGAAATATATATTGGCCCAGACCTTCCAGTCTCCAATGGTCGTATCCCGGATGTAAGCCAGAAAATGGGCTGGGGGACCCCAAGAAGTCCCAATGCAAGGACTCCGTGGGAATTGCCTGGGATGTTTTAACTTTCAATGGACAATTCCCCTGTGCCTGAAATCCTTCGAAAAAAATCTTCAACTCTGAGTTAGAGTTAGAGACTTCGGATGGTTCCAGGATAGTTACCCAGGAAACATTAGACAGGAAAAAGCTATATCTAACTCCTGGGTAATTATACAACTGACCCCAGCCTCCCTCATCTTTTGGGATTTCCTTTCTAACCCCTCTGCAACACTCCCAATCCTCCGACTCCCCTTCCAACACCCGCCCACCCCCCCCACCATCCCCCCAACCTGACCTGGCCCCACCAACCTGCCATCCAATCCAGCTGGCACCCTACTCACCCTAACATCCTGCCACCCTACCCATGCTGGCATCCTACCATCCTGCTATCTACTACCCTAACACCCTACCCAGTGGCACCTGCCATCTACCATGCTGCCACCCTACCCAGCTGTCACCCTATCTACCCTATCTGCATATCTCACTCACACTCATTCACTAACACAGTGAAAAGATATATAATGTCCCTAAGCTTTTCACTAGGTTAGTGAATGAATACTTACCAAAGCATGGCAGATAACGCCATGAAAAGAGAGCGTGGCTTGGCTTCCCCCAATGATCCTGCACTACGAAGCAATGATCCCAGAACAGATACACTCCACATTTCTGAAGAGGCCCCGTTTGGATGTCCGGGCCAGAAATGCTGAGCTGTGGCAATGTGTAAAAGAAACCATAGAAGAGGGGTGGTAATGCGATGGTGATTGCCACTCCTTGGAAAATTCGGCCTATTATTTTTCTCATTCATGTTGTCAATTTCTGGAGCCAATTTTAAATATATTTTCTCCTGATTCTTTAGTTGCATTGCACAGTGAGGACAAGTAGTTAGTCCGCACTCCCCTCTTAGGCCACTAATTGAACTCCAGGCAGGGCCCAATAACATAATTAGACACCACACCTCATATTTAAATAGAGACCCTGTTGACTTCAGGAAGGCAACTTGCTGCTTGCCCAGAATAGCAGGTTAAAACTGAAGACAGTGGGCAGAAAATATTGGCAGCTAAGTCTGTCAATCAATGTCCAATGCTATCTGCCCGGTTTACAACAACCGGTAGGTTGAAATCACTTACTTGGACCCTATTGGACACTTTCCCTGAAGGGGCAGCTGAGATGAGGAACTGCATTAATGCACTGCCCTGCCCGTTTTCACCATTGCTGTCTTTTGGGGTTTCATTGTACAAATGTGCAATTTTCCTTGGGAGCCCAGCTGAGTTTACAGAATGTTAACCTCAATGAAAACAATTTAGCTGAACTAGGGAATCAATATTAATTTAGTTCGCATGTTGCTTCTTGTAATATCTATGTGCATGAATGAAAAAGCATTAAATCATCATTAAAATGGGGCAATTAACCTTTTATATAAATGGTTTCTCCCTCCAATCTTCTCCCTTTTGTTCCTGAAGGTGTTGATTCAGGCAACATGGAGGAACCTTGCTTATTTGGCAATCTTTCATCTGTTGAGTCTAGACAGCAATTTACAGTGATCTAGCTCCTTCCATGTGTAAACCTGTTCTAGAGAGCCCCCCCAAAGCAGCTGTATAAGAGCAGAGGATCTTTGGGATTTGAAGACACAGTTGAAGAGGGAGGAGGCTCTAAGGAGGCACTGGAAGTTGGAAGAGCAATAGCAAGGCAGGGATATTTAATGAGAAAATTCCATAGAGCAAGGTGCGATAACTGAAAAATGAACGCTGATGGCGGAGTAGAGAGAATGGGATTTGAAGAGCAATAGCACGTGTAGATAAGGATGACAATTTTGAAGATTAATGCATTATCATAGTAGGTGTCAAGAGGTACATGATAGATTAATGCTATCCTTGTTCTCACCCAGCTTGCACACACTTACCAACAGAGTACACTGGATAGCTGAAAGGGTAGGAACGGTGGATGAATTATTTTGCTGTACACAGTGGGGGGAGAATTAGATAAGGCCCATTTTCTGGTGTGGAGATTGCAGTGCAGGATTTTGCCACATCCAGTCCCATTGAGAAAAGCAGGATGTGATCTTCATGCTGCCTCCTCACCTAAATGATTTCCATCTGGAACACACTGCTGACTGCCTCAATACTCAACAGCCAACAACGTTTGTGGTTAACATGATGCACAGCTAGCCTGGATCTCTTAAAGACAACATGCCCTTCTTAAAGGGGAGCTGCATCTTGCAAAAAGAGCTGTTACAATTGCCACTGGAATGCTTGTCTGGAAGGGAAAGCACAGCAAATGGGACAATAGGGAAGGGAGAGGGGTCCCAGGTTTTGTGATGTGGCACTGGAAATATTAGCAATGGAAGTGGGGAAAAGAAGGAAAAATGCCATGTGGTTACGGGAGGCCACGGGGACTTCAATGCACATCATGAGAAGGAAATAGGCGCAGGTGGCCATTGAGGTCAGTTCCTGGAGTCTAGCCCCAAGGACCTTGCCGTAGTACTAGAAAAAGTTCAATGAACTTATATGGTGGTTAAGGTAAGTGAATGCATTTTCACATGACATCTCCTGCCCACTGCACTATTGACATATCCTACTCAGCACTCCATCAACATCTCACATTGCTCAATGTACCACAGCCCCATCAATCGTCAGCAATCAGACTCGCACTAACATTCAGATACTCCACCTCACCCTCATACACAGACCAATGCTTCTAGCCTCACACCCTCACACCCTCGCTGCTTCCACATACCCCAGCTATTCAGCTATGGCAGGCACATCACCCAAACAACTTGCAATACACTCACCACCCATTCTATCCTCTCTGTTGAAGGACAACGTGATCCATAACCACAGGGAGCAATAGAGAGCTGGTGGGGAACAGATAGGCCAGCACTGACTGAGCCCTTTGGAGAAGATGGCTGTTACTAAGGCCATTGCATCTGGCATTACTGAGAACATGATATGTTCCTGCCTTATGCTCCTTCTCCAATTCCACCTTCATCCAGCTATTTGACATGAAGTGCAAGCCTGCAGTTGGTGTGATAATAGATCTCTTGCTTTCCACCCACCATTGTATCTTCATCCCAACCCTGCCCTTCTACATTTCTACTTTCAGATGCCAAAGAACTGCTACTGGGCCAGCCAGTGCAGCCTCATCTTGAAGGGTGAGTGCAATACCAAACATATGATGAAGAAGTGTCATCACTTGATCTGACACTCGCAGCAACCATCTCAGATGCTGGCATTGAGCGAACTTTAGAGTTAAGATCAGCACATGGTGAATCACAAGCCACAAGTGAGCCACAGCCAGGCCAGGGGAAAGGACAATTTGTGTGCCAGCTCATCAGAGGGTGAAGTTGAAAATGAGTTCTGCTGCTGAGGATTCAGATGAGGTCTTTGATGGGGCAGCTTACAGAAGAATGCCAATGGGCATACACAGAGATGCTGGTTGCATTGGCAGGCCTGTCAGAGAGCCTCTTGACACTGACAAGGAACATGGCAGCCTTGCTAATAAAGAATGGAGAAAGATAGGAGAGAGAGAGGATCTTATCAAGAAGTAAAAGCAGTTTGAGTGGAGCTAAGAAACTTCAAGGGGCAGAAACATTGAAGGAGGTTATTTAAAGGCTCCCTAACAGTAGTTGTAGTGTAGGGCAGAGTACAAATCAGGAAATCCATGTCCAAATGCTGCAGGCTTGGTCTGATAAGTGACAAGTAACGTTCGTGCCACAGAAGTGCCAGGCAATGATAATCTCCAACAAGAGAGAATCTAACCATCTCCCCTTGCAATTGAATGGCATTATCATTGCTGAATATCAATATCCTGGGGGTTAGCATTGACCAGGAACTGAACTGGATCTAGCCATATAAATACTGTGGCTACAAGAGCAGGTCAGAGGCTAAGGATCCTGCAGTAAGTATTCACCTCCTAACTCCCCAAAGCTTGTCCACAACTTTATGGTTGACAGGCGGGCAAAAAGGCCAAGCGGCCTTTGCACTTTTAAGGAAATCTATCCACGGGCAGGATGAAGTTTTCTAAAGCAAATAAAAATAAAATTTAAAATTTAATTAAGAACATGTCCCTGCTCACGTGAAAGCATTACATTAGGGGACATGTTTTATAACATTTTTAATTTCTTTATTTTGTTTTAAACTCTTCATCTCCATGAGGCAGATCTGTGCCTCAAGGAGATTCACAAGAGCACACTCGCACACGTGCAAAGTTTGCGCTCGCCCCGCTCGCCCTCCTCCCTCCCTCCACCACCTCCCATCTGCACAGGCAGTACTGAGCGCTGTGGTTCGCATTTCACGCTGGACGGGCCTTAGCCCCCACTAAGCCTGCCTGACAAGGGCTAAGGTCTGCCCTTGGACTAGGGAGGCCAGGTCAGAGATGAAAGAAGAAGGGAGGCAGGGGATTGGTTGCAAATTGATAAAATTACATGAAGACTTACTCCTTTGTTATCACTTGAGTGATAATACAATAACATGTTTAGCACATGTTATGTGTGGGCTGAAAACAGTTTGAAGACTTTTTCTAATGATCTGATTGATCTGTGGTAACCAAATCATTAGCATCTCAAATCGCTGACGTTGCAGGCTGACTACAAGTTATACAGTGCTATAGATCCAACATTTTAATACGATTGATTATCACACAATAGCAACACAGCTACATTTGTCCTAAAAGCATTTTTTGATTTTTGTTAGATTTTGCCAATTAGTTAGTTCATGAGCATTCACTATGAGAATATGGGAAGTTTTCTGCTGAATCCTCTTATTAAAAGTCAGCAAGTTGAGTTGCAAGTTTTAACCCCAGTAGGATTTCCTAGCAATCAACTGGCATGACAACTCTGAGATGCTTCTCATTCATGACTGTGCTGGATTTATTTCTCCGTCGGGATTGCAGCCACAGAAATGTGAGCAACTGCTAGCCCTTTCAACCATGTAAATTTGTGCTTTTTAATCGCATAAACTGACCTATTTTACCCACATTGCTCATTGCTGTTCATGGTCTATTAACCATTTGTTTTTCTTTCCTCTCAGCATTGATGCATGCATTGGTCTTTGGGAACGTAACTGCTATCATTCAGCGCATGTACTCCAGGTGGTCTCTGTATCACCACAGAATTAAAGATCTAAAGGATTTCATTCGGGTCCATCATCTGCCAAAGCAGCTAAAACAGCGAATGCTTGAGTATTTCCAGACAACATGGTCTGTCAATAATGGAATTGATGCAAATGAGGTAATTTCCTTCTTATTTTAAATTCTCTACAGTGAAATAATACTTTAACATATTACTGAAAATGAATTTGAAGGTTAAAACTATGAATATTTTAAACATAACTGCATCTTTCTCTCTGTGTGAATAGTTCATCATTTTCCCACTGTCCTGTTCTCTTGGACTGTCTGGTAGCTGGGTTCTGGGCGCGAGTCAAAAGATCTTGCATTTGAATGCCTATACGTTTCATTCATGGTATCCTACTGAGTATCATACAAGAAAACAAAAGGCTGCAGAGCCTATCAGGGTGAATTTCTATTAAGGTTCTTTCGCAGAAACTCATCCCCATGGGAACTGTGTATCATGTAAAGTAATCAGGGGCCAGTGCTGCACCTTGCGGAGACCATCCTCCATGAGTATCTCTCCTTTTCCTCCTCCTCAGATTGCCTGTTGCACTTGGAAGGCTATTTTCTCATCTTCCCTTCCCTCCTTTACTTAATTTAAGCTATGGTGCTCAATCAAGAGACTATTCTTTAATATGAGATTGGACAGGGCTCGTCAGCAGCCTGTTCATCAGTGCTTACACAAGAGGGGTAATTCGTGTAGGACTTCACCTTCGGCAGAGAGGGTAGTGAGTGTTGCAGGATTTGACCTCCATGTTTGAATTCCCAATATGCCTCATCTGCAGGTGAAGCTTCATGTCAGAGTGTTCATTTGTAAAATTTACTCAGAAGTTTCCAAGAAGCCAAACATATGACCACCTTGTCACATATAGAAGAGTTTGGACACATGAGTTGTGGAAAATACAGGAAGTATTGATTTATATAATGTAGGATAGTGCAGATGCTTGAAGTACAATATGGCTGTGGTCAATTCAGCCCCAAACCACAGAGGAAGCTAAATCCTTTTTAAAAATGCTTTGTGCTCCACCTGCTGCTGCTCCATGTCAGTATGAATGTTAGTCTCTGAATATTTGAGCACAGCTTTTTGTCATCTGTTTGGTGGATTAGTGCAAGAATAATCCTGTAATGAAGTTCTGGATTTTGATCACTTTCACAGGAAATGCAATGGTGATGTCAGACTGTGCCTCCAATTCTGGGATCATGAGGTTGCACATTTCTTTGCTAGCCACCTTATTCAAGCCTAGCTCCCTGAGACAGAGCTCCTCTGTATGGTCAAGCCCTATATGGCAGACAGTACGTTCAATGCATGGGATATGGGTGTGTTCAGCATGTGTGTACCTGATGTTCACTCATCTTCTTAGCTGCCCATTCCGGTCCTGTTGCTGCTCCTCCCAGCCTTCTTTGGTGCAGCACTGCATACTGTACCCACACTGCTGAATAGGGAGAACAAGGCTCCTCCTCTTTCCATGTAATTATGCCCCTGTCTCACTCCTTGGGTGGAATTTAATGGGGCCCTGATGAGAGGGTTGGGGCGTGGATCCTTAAAACGGGAAAGGACTGTCAGGTCCACAATTCCTTTTCTCCAACATCAGCTCCTTTCAGCCGTAATGTTTGCACAGGTTTAGTAAATTGAACAACTGCATCTTATGCATGAGTTAGCCTAAATTTGTTTTTAAAAATCACTTAACAACCTAAACACAACTCAAGCGTGCAAGTTGTAGTTATATGTATGAAAGACAATAAGGCCAGAACATAAGATTCAGTGGTGTGCAGATAGCATATAATTGTTATTTTAGGTTGAATGTGAAAAATTACTCTGCATTATTGCTGAATCTATCTCTGTGGTAACTTTAATATAATGAGCACTTTGAATTCCCACTTTTTTTTTACGCTTTATGGACATATAACAGCAAATTCGGTGTGACTTCACTTCCAACACAGAGTAACATTATATAGGAGTACAGCTTGAAGATACAATACTTTAATCTTGATACCTGGTCTCTTGCTCCCACCTATCAATTCTCCCTCCTGATAATGCAGCATAATTAAATTTGTCCTCTAATTTTAAGTGTTACGTAAATAGTTAAAGTGAGATGCACCTTTGTTATAATTGGATTAAATTTATGCCTACAATGAAGATTTAGTAACTTCTACAAATTAGGATGTGTAACCTTCAAATAGCAAAATCATCCTGATTTACCATTTTAATCATTTAGTTCCTGTTAACAATTCCCAATTTGAACCTCTGGATCACAATTAATACAAAAGGCTTACTTCTGAGGTTTAACTTCAGCAGTCAATAGACGCATGATTGCTACAATCAAATGTTTCAAAATAATTGCACAGTCTCAGTAACAGTTGAAGGTGTAATGTGTGTATCAGGTGTACTGGGTAATATCCAACTATAGTTTTCTGTTTTCTTTTCCAGCCCTGCAATATATATATCATTTTTTATATGTGTTGGTTCAGTTTTAGTCAGTGACTCTATATTTTTCCATACCTTTTTCTTTCTGTGAGGATAGATCTATGATTCATAAAAAATGCCATTGTTAGTTATCAGAACACTTAATAGTCATGCAATATATTTATACAGTTGTTTAAATATATAAGGGGATGAGTTACAACTTAGTCAAGCAAAGTGTCCTGTTTTCACTAAAACATTGTCCATTTGTCACAGGAATGGAACATGTGTTTCCTTCCTAGTGAAACCTCCTGACTAATTTTGGAATCTCCCATTCCTCCCTGGCATAACATGGCACAATCCAACCACAAAACTCAGCAGTACTAATTCTGGCAGCGGGGAAATTGGTGTCACTCATGAAAGATATGAATGTCACTGAAAGACTAAGAACAAAAAAACAGATTAAACACCATCCATTTTTTAAAAATGACTGCAAACCTGCAAATGTATTCAAGGATGTAACATGATTTGTTTGACTGAATAAACAACTTAAGGTTTGTTCTTATAGTTTATGGCATTATTCACTCACTCCTTCGTATGTTATAGCCTTGAGACATAATTCCGACCATCTATTATTATCTATTTTGATTAGTTTTGATTGATATATACATAGAGCACAGTTCTGAAACATGAATGTGTTGTCTAAATGTAAATATATCAAGCCTCAATTGTATTTTTGGCATTATCCCAAACCTCTTTTATATCACAATATCATAGTGCAACTTGGGTTTATAAAAAAGCAATATCGATTATAGTTTAGACACCCATGCTATGATCTCTGGTTACATTGGACCTCTGTTGCGAATGCCACAGTTATTTTTGCCTACATAATAACAGTGACTGCACTTCAAAAATAATAAATTAATTGTTAAATGCTTTAGACTTTCCTGAGGATAAGATGAGACACAGAATAAATGCGGCTATTTGCTTTCTTTTCTTTCTCTTCCACAAATAAAATTAGCAGTGACAGACACATTTATCAGTTGAAAGTGATAGAAAATCTGCATTTCTTATGGACAAAGCATACATTCACAAGGAGGTGATGGCATCCCTAAGGGCTATAAGTGCCAAAGGTGCATTCCTCAAAATTAATCACCTTCAGCAAGGTGAGAAAATCAAAAGAGAAAATTAAAAGTGAAAAAGGATAACAATCATTGGCAGGAGAGCAAATCTTTCTCGTTTTGAGGGAAAATAATTGCAGCTTTTAAATACATAAAGTAAAAAGATTACTGTTTATTTGTGTTGCAGCTCAATAAGTGGTGGTGGCATAGTGGTATTGTCACTGATTAGTATTTCAGAGACCCCCAGGGTAATCCTCTGGGGACCTAGGTTCAAATCCCACCATGGTAGATGATGAAATTTGAATTCAATAAAAATGAATCTGGAATTATAAGTTTAATGATGACTGTGAAACCATTGCCAATTGTAAAAACTTATCTAGTTCACTAATGCCCTTTAGGGAAGGAAGTCTGCTGGTGTGGCCTACATGTGACTCCAGAACCACAGCAATGTGGTTGATCATTACCCTCTGAACAAGGGCAATTAGGGATGGGAAATGAATGCTGGCCTAGCCAGTGATGCCCACATCCCATGAACAAATAAAAACTAAAGTACTTTTAATGCTCAGCTATTGGATTATAATTAGATTGTCACTGTCTGGTTTATCTATTTAGTCTATGTATTATATATGTGTATGCGTTCAACATTAATCTAATCCTCCTGAGAAGACCATTTTTTGATATAGATGCATGTGATGTGAATATGTTAATAATAAAGAAGTTTTAACAGAATAGTTGTATTATCATACTATTAGAATTTATACCATACTATTAGTTTTATAGATGGTAAAAAGAGGGATTCCATGGGGGAGATTCTGAAACGCATCTCAGTTCATTTATCTTCCACCTAATCATTCCTTGCAGTCATTAATGATTATCTTAAAGTATTTTGAAAATTATGCACTTTTTTCATACAATTAGCTCATTTCCATTAAATGACAACTAACAAAGCTGATGTTAATGATTATTATAGATATCTACTAGATTTTACTGTTTGTAACATTTTACATAATACTTGTGACTACTTTTTTCATGAGTTTTCAGAACCTCCTTCCTGGTCTTTTCCAGACAGCTCTGTCACTAATTATTTCAACATGTATTAACTCTTATCATTTCCATAGCTTTTGAAGGATTTTCCAGATGAGCTGAGATCAGACATCACTATGCACTTGAACAAGGAAATTCTACAACTTTCTCTGTTTGCCTCTGCCAGCCGTGGCTGCCTTAGGTCTCTCTCCTTGCACATCAAAACCTCTTTCTGTGCTCCAGGCGAGTACCTCCTTCGACAGGGAGATGCATTGCAGGCCATCTATTTTGTCTGCTCAGGCTCCATGGAAGTGCTTAAAGGTACCATGGTTCTGGCAATACTTGGTAGGTTCTATAATTCTGCTTTAATTGCAAATATAACTAAGACTACTAAATTTAGCATTTTATTTTCAGAGCAATGACAAGGAATTAAATAACCCCTCAATTATTATGACTGGTTCTCAGAAATCAAACAATCACATTTTGTATCTCATATGCTCAGTTAGTTGTGTTCCTTCAACTCTGGCCTCTTATACATCTTCCAACTTCTTCGCCCCACATTATTATTATAATTCCTCCTGCTATTTGTAGGAAAATCATGAAAGTTTTGTTTTAGAAATTTCAGTAGGTTATTATTTTGCTTTTACTTTAGGGTTATATCACATGTTTAGTTTCCTCAAGTTTAGACAGGATATCCAACACACTATTGTAAGGACCAAAACAGTTTATTATATGCAACATAGTCCAACAAGTAATTTAGTTCTCAGTGTACATTTGTTTTACCCAGAGGCACAACAAATGAGGTCCAAAAACTATGGGGAGAATTTTCTCCCTGTTCGGGGGGGCTGGGTGGGAGCGGGCGTGGGATGGCATGCAGCCAATTAAGGTCCGCCCGGCATGACACGCACCCGGAAGTGTTGAGCGCTCCCTGTGCGGGCGGGAGAAGTAGGCTGAGTCGGGGTCTGCGCTCCTTCACACATGCGCGCAAAAGAGCGCAGAAATCTTCCTAAGTCACAGAGCTGCCTCAGGGAGATTAGTTTGATTTTTAAACATTTAAATAAAGAAAGAAAAAAATTTTTAAGACATGTCCCCTCATGTGACAGTGTCACATGAGCTGGGACATGTAAATGAATTTTATTAAAAATTTTTATTGAAGTTTAAAAACCTTCATGAAACTTCATCCCTGCCGTGGATGAGGTTTCATGATAAATGCAAAAGTCGCCTGGGCTCTTTGTCTGCCCATCAATCTTAAGGTTGGATGGGCAGCTCTGTTAATTATTTAAATTGATATTTAAATGGCCTTAAATGGCCTTTGACAGTTCGGCGGGTGCACAGCCGAGTCTGGTGCATGCCCGCCGAACTGAAGATCCGAATGACATGCAGTGACATCGGGATGTACACCCGATGTCACTGCACGTCACTTTACGCGTCGGCAAGTGGGACCTGCCCCCACATGCCAACCCAAAGATTCTGGCCTATAAATTTATAATTATTATATGTGGAGCAATAGGAGCAGTTGTGCAGGTTTCACCAGAATAATGAGGGCAGCTGCCAACCTGACTCACCCAGGCTGATACCTACTGGACTGCATGATATTGGGCTGACCCAGAGCCACAACAAGCTGCATTGATCCCATTTGGCACCAGCAGCCTACTGGCACCATGGTAATGATACCTAGCACTCAAAATGGACTGGATCACCCACCAGTACCATCAGGCAGCCAGCTGTGGAGCTATTCCATCACCCAGTGGATATTTAAAATATATCTCAGTAACTTCGGAGCTTTGAAGGGGCAGGCGAGGAACTTTCAAAGGAAAAATCATCAGGGTGATGTTTATAAAATGTGTTAGCAACCTAATGGCAGTCAATGTACCAACTGTTTTGTGGGAGAATTGTAGAATATAAATTCATGTCCATGGAAAGGCACTGTAGTTGCCAACAGAGCGGGAAAGAAAATTGGGCCCTGGTTCATTGTGGCTGATCATAATGTGTCATTTCCAGAAAACTAGGGCTGGATTTAGTGCAGCCTGTTATAACAGGAAACACGGCAAGCAGGCCCCCTTAATCGTGGGAGAGAACTCACGTCAGTCTCCCAGTACCGGCTTGATTAAGTGGGAGGGCAAAAGGGGCTGGCGCGCAAATCCCAGCTGCCATGGCCGGGATCTCAATTAGGCTCATCAATGAGCCAATTGACACCCATTATCCCTGAGCACACTGCAATTTAGTCATGCTCCAGGGATTAAACAGAGGCTGTAAGGCCTTCCCACGTCCTCGGAAGTCCACTCAGCAAACCCTGTTAGTTTTGCCAGTAGCCTCCCCGGGGGAGTGGGAAAGGCTGGTGGCAGATCCTGCTCCTTCATTGGCAGGCACTCTGTGCCCAGTTGAGGCACTCAGCATCAGGCAGGCAGGTGGCCGCCGAAAGCCACACCCCCCCCCCCCACCCACCTCTTGCCTCTGACGATCCTCGCTTCCCCCTCCCCGCCCCCCCCTACAACTACCACCTGCGATCCCCATCCTTCCCTCATTCACCTTTTACATGGGGTCCCCTGATGATCCTGGGCATCTGGTGGGTGCATTGCCACCAGCAGTCACTGCTCCTGCTGGCGCTGGTGGCATGGGGACCTGCTGACTTCTGATTGGCCCGCAACTCTCTGCAATCAGGACTTCCACTGCAGGAGACCTTAATTGCAGGAATGGCCCACTAGTGACCACTTGAGTGCCTGAAGGGCCCTTGACTCTATTGGGTCTCCCCCATGGAACTGATGAGGGTTCTCCACTGATTTTCTGACCAGTGGACAAAAAAAATCCTTGCACTAGAAACAGTTTGCATGCCTACCCTGTCCTAAAAATGGGAAGGATAAAATTTAATAAAGCTTCTTTGCTTCATTAATGTAGGACACTTATCCCTTCATTCTTTACTGTAATTATTACTATTTAACTGCTTGTTGACATTTATTTGGTTGTTAAATGACAGCAACATAGCCAGGATTATATATAATGTGGTGTTGACAGCTATAATGAATATACCACCCACACTCAATGACAGAAAAATAAAGCTTTATACAACTGATAACAGCCATTCTTATGGCTTCAGTTCCTTTCATAATAAGAAGTGCAATCACTTAGATTCAAGAAGCAACCTCGTTGTTGGTATCTGAATTGAAAAATCCATATTGAGTTAAAAACAGTTTCTTCATCATTTAATACTTATTCTGCCTCTGATGCATCATAATTTCAGGTGTCCCAATGATCTGAGCTTTGAATCATTTTTACAGAAGTCCATCAGAGTAAAGGTTTCCACAAACCAGCTGATGATTCACACTTCAGTCAATGTTAGCTAGGATTTCTGATTTGGTGTCTTGGCTGCACAATGGATGGAAAGATCTTCTATGTTCATAATTGCATCAACTTTCCCAGGGAGAAATGTGTAATACATGTATTACAGTATCTAGCAGCCAAGGAGATTTGAGCAGCCTACATACCTGACACGTTTGTTCAATATAGCGTGGCATCCACTTTGTGACCCAACCTGGAATATAGGGTAGGATCTTCCATTCAGGGACGGGGCCCGCTCGCCGATGCGTAAAATTATGCGAAATGACGTCGGGTGGAACTCCCGACATCACCCCGCGTCATTTCTATTTTCAGGTCAGCGGGGGCACAGCCAAGTCAGCTGTGCGCTGGCCAACCTGTCAAAGGCCTATTGAGGGCATTGAAAAAGTCATTTAGGTCGTTATTGGACCTGCCCATCCAACCTTAAGGTTGGCAGGCAGGCCAGAAGCCCTGGCGGCCTTCGGAAAAAGCATGAAATCTCATCGCGGGCGGGATGAGGCTTCATGAGGGTATTTAAGTCTTTGAGAAAGGTTTCAATAAAACTTATGGACAGCTCATTTGACAGTGTTACATGAGGGAACATGGCAGGGAAAATTTTTAAACATGTTTAATGAAAGCTTTTAATCGGAGCTGATCTCCCTGAGGCAGCACTTGGCCTCAGGGGTATCAGTGCGCTCTTCTGCCCACATGCGTGAAAGAGCGCACTCCCGGCTGAGGGAATCCCCCCTCCCCGCTCACACAGGGAGTGCATAGCACTTCCTGATGGACGTCACACTGGCCGGGCCTTAATTGGCCCGCCCATGTAAAATGGCAGCGCACCCCCAATCGGGGGCACGCCTGCCCTTACCCATTCCCCCACTTCCCCCCAATGGGGGGAAAATTTTTCCCATTAAACCAGATGCTTTCAATTTAAATATGTTTTGTTGCAACAATAATTTAGCTAATGAGCACCCTGCAGCATCAGTTGCCTGTTGTTCGACTCTGAGCCTGAATTAGTTATCCATGAGGTGCTACTTTCCTCTTATAAAATGTCTGATTTTACCTTCTGCCCATTGGCCAAACATAAAAGTCTGGTTGTAAAATGAACATTTTCATGTCCAGTCACAAACTGTCTTTTTTATCTTACTGCTTAACAACTTATGGTTATCGAAACTCATAGGAGCCTCATTCATATTTTTAATCTGATAGTTTTCCAAATGGGACTCACAGAAACTGTATAGTTCACTGTTCCACAATTCACTGTGTTCCATGTACACAGCCCATTTGATTCTCTGTAAACCTGAACCTTGTTGGAGGTGCTCACCATCACAGTGGCGTTTCCTTTTCTTTGTGCTGAAATTCATCATGAATTTAATGCAGTCAAATGAAATTTAACTGGTTAATGACTTAATTGTTAATTTTTTAAAACAGGTTTAGGACTTTGTTAAAATAGCAATCAAAGGCATTTTACCTGAGGATATTAACAAATTGGCTATTATGTTACATAAAGAATTCCTAGGTCTCGATTCTTCTTTTACAACCATGGAGGTTAATTTGTATTTTGCTGAAAAGAGAGACACGTTGCCAAAGCTGTTCCTCTTACACTCATCAGGACAAATGCAAGATTGCCAAACTTCAAACGATCACAGCAATTTGTACTACAGGAGAAAAGGGTACTGATTGATTGGTTGCAGTATTACCATGGAGAAAACAATAGGAAACTAAAGGGTCCCCAAGCTCACCGGTAATTCAAAAAAGGAGCAAGGCATGAACGTGAGGCATGAAACAATTTTGTTAACCTGTTGCTCAAATTTTTGAGATACTTTACAAAGATAGATTGGAGAGGTGATGGTGCTGGACTAATAATCCAGAAACCTGGGGTAATGCTTTGGGAACCCAGGTTCCAATCCCACCATGGCAGATGGTGCAATTTGAATTCAATAAAAATCTGTAATTAAAAGTCCAATGATGACCATGAAACCATTGTCATTTATCATAAAAACCCACCTGGTTCACTAATGTCCTTTACAATCCTTACCTGGTCTATCCTACTCCACCCCCAGAAATGTAGTTGACTCTGTCCTCTGAAATGGCCGAGCAAGGTACACATTTCTATCAAACCGCTGCAAAATGTCAGGAAAGGAATGAAACTGGACGGATCATCTGGCATCGACCTAGGCACCGGAAATGACAATAGCAATCTCAGCCATGTCAACGCTGCAAAGTCCTCTTTACTACCATCTGGGGTCTAGTGACAAAATTGGGAGAGCTTTCTCACAGATTAGTCAAGCACCAGCCTAACATAGTCATCCTCACAGAATCATACCTTACAGACAATGTCCCAGACACCACCATCATCATTCCTGGGTATGTCCTGTCCCACTAGCAGGACAGACCCAGCAGAGGGTGGCACAGTGGTATATAGTTGGGAGGGAGTTTCCCTGGGAGTCCTCAACATTGACTCTGGAACCCATGAAGCCTCATAGCATCAGGTCAAACATGGGCAAGGAAACCTCCTGCTGATTACTACGTACCGCCCTCCCTCAGCTGATGAATCAGTGCTCTTCCATGTTGAATACCACTTGGAGGAAGCACTGAGGGTGGCAAGGGCGCAGAATGTACTCTGGACTTCAATATCCATCACCAAGAGTGGCTCCGTAGCTATTGACCGAGCTGGCCGAGTCCTAAAGAATCTAGCTGCTAGACTGAGTCTGCGGCAGGTGGTGAGGGAAACAACAAGGAAAAATATACTTAACCTCATCCTCACCAACCTACTGGCTGCAGATGCATCTGTCCATGACAGTATCAGTGGGAGTGACCACTGCACAGTTCTTATGGAGATGAAGTCCCGTCTTCACATTGAGGATACCTTCCATCATGTTGTGTGGCACTACCACCGTGATAAATGGGACAGATTTCGAACAAATCTAGCAACTCAAGACTATGCATCCATGAAGTGCTGTGGTCCATCAGCAGCAGCAGAATTGTACTCGAACACAATCTGTAACCTCATGGCCTGGCATATGCCCAACTCTATCATTACCATCAAGCCAGGGAATCAACCCTTGTTCAATGAAGAGTGCAGGAGGACAAGCCAGGAGCAGCACCAGGCATACCCAAAAATGAGGTGTCAACCTGGTGAAGCTATAATACAGGACTATTTGCATGCCAAAAAGCATAAGCACCAAGTGATAAACAGAGCTAAATGATCCCACAACCAACAGATCAGGTCTAAGCTCTGCAGTCCTGCCACATCCAGTCATGAATGGTGGTGGACAATTAAACAACTCACTGGAGGAGGAGGCTCCACAAATATCCCCATCCTCAATGACCGGAGAGCCCAGCACATCAGTACAAAGATAAGGCTGAAGCATTTGCTACAATCTGCAGATAGAAGAGCCAAGTGAATGATCTATCTCAGCCTCCAAAGTTCCCCAGCATCACAGATGCCAGTTTCAGCCAATTCAATTCACTCCACGTGATATCAAGATACAGCTGAAGGCACAGGATAGTGCAAAGGCTATGTATGCATCCTGATAATATTCCAGCAATAATACTGAAGACTTGTGCTCCAGAACTTGCCGCGCCCCTAGCCAAACTGTTCCAGTACAGCTACAACATTGGCATCTACCTGGCTATGTGGAAAATTGCCCAGGTATGTCCTGTACACAAAAAGCAGGACAAATGCAACCTAGCCAATTACCCATCAGTCTGTTCTTGATCATCAGTAAAGTAATGGAAGGGGTCATCAACAGTGCTATAAAGCGGCACTTGCTTATCAATCACCTGCCCAGTGACGCCCAGTTTGGGTCCTGCCAGTGCCACTCAACTCCTAATCTCATTACAGCCTTGGTTCAAATGTGGACAAAAGGGCTGAACTCCCAAGATGAGGTAAAATGACTGCCCTTGACACCAAGGCAGTATTTGACTGATCGTGGCATCAAGGAGAAAACTGGAGTCAATGGGAATCGGGGGAAAACTCTCCACTGGTTGGAGTCATACCTAGCACAAAGGAAGGTGGTTGTGGTTGTTGGAAGTCAGTCATCTAAGTTCCAGGACATCACTGCAACTAGTTCCTCAGGATAGTATCCTAGGCCCAACTATCTTCAGTTGCTTCATCAATGATCTTCCATCCATCATAAGGTCAGAAGTGGGGATGTTCGCTGATGAGTGCACAATGTTCAGCACCATTCACGACTCCTCAGAGACTGAAGCAGTCCATGTCCAAATGCATCAGGACCTGGACAATATCCAGGCTTGGGCTGACAAGTGGCAAGTAACATTCGTAGCACACAAGTGCTGGGCAATGACCATCTCCAACAAGAGAAAATCTAACCATTGCCCCTTGACGTTCAATGGCATTACCATCACTGACTCCCCCACTATCAACATGCTGGGGGTTACCATTGACCAGAAACTGAACTACATTAGCCATATAAATTCTGCGGCTACAAGAGCAGGTTAGAGGCTAGGAATCCTGCGATGAGTAACGCACTTGCTGACTCCCCAAAGCCTGTCCACCATGTACAAGTCACAAGTCAGGAGTGTGATGGAATACTCCCCACTTGCCTGGATGAGTGCAGCTCCCACAACACTCAGGAAGCTTGACACCATCCAGGACAAAGCAGCCTGCTTGATTGGCATCACATCCACACACATTCACTCCCTCCAACACTGATGCACAGTAGCAGCAGTGTGTACCATCTACAAGATGCACTGCAGGAGTTCACCAAGGCTCCTTAGACAGCACCTTCCAAACCATGACCGCTACCGTATAGAAGGACAAGGGCAGCAGATAGACGGGAATACCACCACCTGGAATTTCCCCTCCCCCCTCCAAGCCACACACCATCCTGACTTGAAAATATATCGCCATTCCTTCATTGTCGCTGGGTCAAAATCCTGGAACTTCCTGCATAACAGCACCGTGGGTGTACCTACACCACAGGGACTGCAGTGGTTCAAGAAGGCAGTTCACCAACACCTTCTCAAGGGCAATTAAGGATGGGCAATAAATGCTGGCCCAGCTAGAAAAGTCCATATCCCGTGAATGAATTAAAAAAAAAGTTGGGACTGTTCTCCTTGGAGAGAAAAAGGCTAAGAGGAGATTTGATGGAGATGTTCAAAATCATGAGGGGGTTGGACAGAGTAGATAGGGGGAAGCTTTTCCCACTCATTAAAGGAACAAAAACAAAAGGACACAGACTTAAAGTGATTTGCAAAAGAAGCAAATGTGACGTGAGAAAAAAATTTTTCACACAACGAGCGGTTCAGGTCTGGAATGTACTGCCTGGAAATGTGTTGGAGGCCTGTTCAATTGAGGCATTCAAGAGGGCAGTAGATGATTATCTGAACAGAAACAATGTGTAGGGGTACAGGGAAAAAGCAGGGCAATGGCTCTAGGTCATAATGCTCATTTGAAGAGCTGGTACAGACTTGATGGGCCGAATGCCCTCCTTTTGTGCCATTAAAATTTTGTGATTCTGTGATTCTCTGTGACATTGCCTTTCCATGGTAATTTAAAGTAGATGGGGCACTCTTCAAGTCCAAAAGTGGTGGTTGTTTGATATTTGTCATTTTTGTGTTTGTCCTGATGTCCTTGCAAAGCGGAAAGCTCGGCAATATGTCTCTCTTTTTAGCAATATTCAATTTCTGTACTAGCAAACATCAACATGCGTTTGGATACCCATTAGTCAATAGGATGGATTACTGGGATACGATCCAACTCTGGTCAGTCACCATGTGAGCCATAACACACATACCTGGCAGAAGTTCCATAGATGATCTAACTTCTCCACTACAAGGAAAACTCAATGACATTAAATTAATTGAACTCCACTCAGTAAACAAATGTTACTAATTACTTGTATTTTGAAGATTTTGGCATTACAATTTTTCTCAGAGGCTGACACACTGGTAGAGGAAATAAAGTTATGATAACAGCATGAATTTTGACTGTTCCATTTATGAGAATATATTAAGAATATTTGGTGCCCCTTATCATTCTGACTGTTGACTAACTTTTATACCAGTACACAATAAATGTATAGAGATTATAATGTTTTCTATTACAACGTTCACATGTATATAATGTATAGTTTGTGCCTCATTTGACAACTATAGTGTATGTTTCACATTTGGTAAAATGCAGCAAGAATAGAGTCTCTGTTACAAGTTATATTGACATAATGTTCAAATGCCAAAAGGGATGAGGTCAGGTGTGGGCGCATTTTGAAAACAGTGTTGTCGGATGGCATGTCAGTCTTCTGAAGCCGCCAGAACACACTGCTATTTTCAAAGCAAGGGCGGGGAGCCAGAAACCTAATCATCTCCAATTAGCTGCCTCTTATTCTCCTTGAAGAGCTTTTTAATGGGCTGGGGAGGGCCAAAAGGATATTTTCAAAGTAGAGACCAGGTAAAGCAAACAAACTGTTGCACATAAGTGCTCATCTTTCAGGAGCAATGCGGGAGCTATTATGTAATAATGAATAAAAATAATGGAATAATAGGGTTTTTCAAATAGAGTGACCATTTAGCCACTTGTATGAGCCGTGAGGCTGCTGGCCTTCTGCTCTTCTTCCTGCTCTAATCTGTAAGGCAAGAGCAAGCCTGTCATGGCTGCCATCTGCCTTAGAGCATTGCAATTTTTAGAGCCATCTCCATGCAGAGCCTGGTGCCACTAATTGGGCACTGAGCTCATCTCTGACCCAATTAGTGGATTTGCATTTCAAAATAGCATCTTGTCAGCGATGCAGACATGGTGCAGGATTAGGACCCCTGAGTTCCTGATAATATATTGGAAGAATGATTCTGAACCACAGCAACCTCTCTGAAATGCAAGGAAGGGAGCTGCATCACAATAGCTGGAAATATTAACAAGATTGATGCTCCAGCCCAGAGTGAAATGTAGAGATCGTCTAAATAATTCAATTATGATAGTAATCAGTGGGTGCTTTTAGAAAAAGAGGGGAAAAAGAAACAATTAAATCTATTAGGTCTAGGTTGAAGTTGCAGATATTTTGTGGATTTGGTATAGAAATGCTTTAGCGATACCCGAAGTGTTGGACTTGATGCATAACATTTCTTAGTGCAGAAGTACCTCAGAACATTATGTTCTAGAAATTATAAGGTTAGCACTTTTTTAAAAAATAATCCATCAAATGCAGGTATACATTGAAATGCTGCAATGCAGATTCTAAAGCTTCTAAAGCATTATGCCATTCAATTTAAAGAATAATGTTAATCCATTGAGAAGTCTGTCAGGTTTTTACTCAGTTAATATTGAGAGATATTCTTAATTATAGTTACTGTCTCTTCAGAGCTAAACTTGATTAATTTTTCTCTATAATATTGTGAACAGGCATCTGATAAAATGGTTTGATTACATTTTATACAGAAAATATCATTCTTGAATTCTCTGCTTGAAGTTAGGTCCTTGGCAATTATTTGCCAAACCATAGCAAAGTGCTGTGAATTTTTAAATGTATAGGAGGCAGGCCTTGAGTCTACCTCAGCTGAAGTGGGGATTGAACCCCCTGCTGTTGGCATTTATCTGATCCACATGTTAGCCATCAAGCCAACTGAGCTTATTGCCCACCCCCATGCAGAATTAACCCGTCGGAAAAAAAGCAAATAAACTGCACCTAGGTTGTATTATAGAATTAATATAATTCCTTCAAAATGATAATAGCAAATATTACAAAACCAAAAGAACTGAGCTTTGAATTGCCATTATTATGGTTTACAAGTCATCCTTGTGTTTGCTGACCAATGGTGAGTGACCGGGACAGGAGAACATCAAGGTCAAAAATATTTTCGTAGTCAAAGGGACAATGAGATTATAGTGTGTGAGTATTATTATACCTAAGCATTACTTCTTGAATTATCTTCTCTAGCTCACTTCAAATGTAATCACCTCCTGCTACCTTAAACATTGAAGGCCATGGCCCTTCACCTTGGTTTCCTAATTTAAAAATAAAAATAAATAAAAAAATTAAAAACTCCTGATTGGTCAAAAGTGGCACTTCTAACATAGCTGACATGATAATCGGTGACTTGACCAACTTGATGAATATTATAAACAACATACTCCATTTTAAAAAAATAATACTGAATTATGATATAAAACATATTACATTGTTAATTACATTGTGCTCATCAACTAATTAACAAGGTACAGATTACAGAGCTGACATGTCAGTAAACATTCAAAAGTACTACTCTAAGTAGTTGATTTTAAAGGGTAATATTTGTGTTCTGTTAAGCATTAAAATTCTAAGTGTTTGCCTCTAGATAAAGACATTTACAAAACAGTATGCTTTTCTCATTTACAGAGCTTCTCTTTGGAGGCATATGTAAGCTGTTTCTCAGAAGTCAAACAGGGGAGCCCATATGCTTAGATGATTTATTGATAATTGGAGGGTTTGGAATGCATCCATATTCATGGTAAAAATAAAGGTTGTGCATTAAATTGCCAGAATTGTAAGCTTGCAAAAACCAGCTGAAATTTATGCAAAGGAACTTTCATGTTTGGTGACTTTTCAGCATTTCTTTTTGATGAAAATGAGTTGTGTTTTATTGTGTTTTTAAACATGTTTTTAGAAGATTGTTTAAAATAATCAAAGACTGCAGGTATTGAAGATGTGTTTTAAAGCTACACAACAGAGCCTGTGGAATATTATGGCTCATCATCTATTTCAAAAGGAGAAAATGGGGTAAATTTCCTTGCAGTTTCTCCCATCCCATGATGGAAGTTTGGCAGAAAGCCTGGAAGCACACTTTGGCGATGGAGTATAAGAAACTCCAAGGAAATTCTGCCCCCCCCCCCACCCCCGCAACAAGTTAACTCATCCCAGACTCATTAATGGTCCCTAGGCATTTTGACAGCAACAGGAAATGGCTGACACCTTGAGAGAAAGGAGAGGTAGTCAGTTTGTTGCTAAGTTGCTAAATAGCAGCTAACCATGTTCTGGTTCAGCTAAGCTGCTAACATAATACAATATTCCAATCCATTGTTTTTAATGGGTCCAATGGGCGATGACAGTGGGAATTTGAGCAATTTCAATTAGCAACTTGAAATTTGTCACTTGGCTTCAGCTCATCCACTATGACATGCAAAGGAAGATCAGAGTGAAATAAGATTGGGTGCATATCCTAATCAAGGAAAATAAGCAACTGACAAATGCATTTCTTGGCAACAGCAGTAAAGTCTAGGGGTTAATTTTTCCTCTAGGATTCCACCTGTTTTGGGACACTCAGAACATAAAACAGGAAAATGGAGCTGGGGAGTCTAGTATCAAATCTCCATCCCACAAATCTGTGTCCACCATTACTTTCCCATCCCACTGCCTGTAAATGACTCAGCATGGGCATGGCTTAATCAATTATGCTCCTTCACAATCCTGGTCTGCTTCCTATAAAGAATACATCAGTGGAAGAGGCTTTGAGGCCTGCCTGAGGCAGACAAGAAGTAATCCAGATTGGAAGGCCATGAGGGTCACATGACCCCTTTCATTTTGCCTGAAATTAAAGACACAGTCCCAGCACATAAAATTCTTATAAACCTCATAATTGTAACAAAAAGCAAACTGGAGCTCAGGAAACAATGAAATTTCCCTTTGGCCTGTTCATATTACAACAATGAAATAGGCTAGGAGCAGCAGGCTGTGTTTCCCTCCCAAAGAAATGATTGACTCATGAAAGATTCTACATGGTTCAGGCATAGCTCATAAGTGAATGCTTCAACTGATTAAAAGCCATACCTTGTCCTAAATGAGTCCCATTTTCATGGTTCACCTTGGACACTTGGTGCCCTACAGAAGCGCCAGGTTCAGGAATTGCAGTGAGCCATGTTGTTACAGACACAAAATGGCTTGGCGCATTTCAACTGCTGCCATAACACATCCAACCCCAGAGATGGGGCCCCTTATAGACAGTCCTAACAATGTTAAGAGTCCATCAAGAGTATTTAACAAAGGTGATTTGAGGAAAATGGGCTGATTCTCAATGATGCAGCATTGGCAAGTCTGAGTGTATTCCAGTGTTTTTTGCTGGTAATCCCAACACAGAGGAATCTCAAGCACTTAAAATTACATTGTGCTATATATTTTTGACAAATGCTAGGCACCACCTAAGGGCTAGAATGATATGTGAAATTACTTTGCTCACTATTTTAACAGAGGCATTAATAGGCTTCTAGTGTAAACAAAATTTATAAATATATGATTCAGAGGAATAAATAAATATACTGCTAGAATTAGACTGCTACTTAAGAAAAGTTTAATCAATGGCCAAACATAGCGAAGCCTCCACTCCCACTCCCCCCCACCCCTTCCAAAACAAGAAGTCTGATATGGGCAGAAAAAGGATTACCAATCTCACGATGTTCAGGTGAAGAAGGAACATGCCCTCAAGCACTTTTAATAAATAAAATGTACCATCTAAACTAAATGGCTGCAAATTTCTGCTCCATTGCACTGGTAGTTTCAGCACTAAGGTGCTGTTTTAGTACCAAAATGGCGTTCACCCCACTTCCACCTAGTTTCAGCATGGCTGTGCCGAACTCCATCTTAGTGAGGGGATTAGCACTGGTGCTATGAGCAAATATCAAAAGTATGCAGTGTAAGCAAATTATAATGTAATGCAGTATCTAAAACTGATTTAGCACATGTCCTGCTATTTTGGACCTCACCACTCTAGATAATACCCTGATTTAAACATGCACAGCTGAACATGCATTCCCCTTCCCCCACCCCATGAATGCTATTTCATGACATCATCATCCAGCTTGCAGTTTACTTGCTAATTGTCTTTTATTGGCCCTGTTTATGTTTGTGGAAGTGCTGGGGGTTTTAAGGAGTAGCTAATACTTGAAGTTTCATGGAGGAGTGCTGAACATTGGGAAGCCATTGGCTGTGACTGCAAGGGCTCTGTGCACTCATCACTTGCTCCCACTCATGGTCCCTTTTGGGCTACAGCAATGGAGGGAAATGGTAAGAGGCAGCAAATAAGAAGACAGGTCTCAGCAAGAGGTCTCATCCATCTAGGAACTTCCAGGAGCATTTTTCATGCCTCCAGCTAAATGGGCTGTTCATGAAGGGGGTGTTCACAGACCTGTGCCACCTTTAGCAACCAAACCTGCAGCTTCAGAACTGTGCGAGGATGCGTCTGACAGTGGCCTTGGTAACCTTCACAGCCATTGAAATATTTGAGTCTTGAGCCTTCCAGGCTGGCATGCATGACATATCTAACATTGCCCAGTTCACTGTCTGTTGCTGCTTCAGAGAGGCAACAGAGGATCTTTATGTGAGGAGAGGGAAGTGCCTTGTATTCTTTCCAAATAGAGAAGCAAGTAGATCACGCACATCAATTTGCCAGGATAATGGACTTCCCTATTGTACAGGGTGCCATTGACTGCACACACATGGCTTTCCAGGTACTGCAACTGCAACTGGAGCCACTCGTTTTGTAGTCCGTGTGTGGCTACAGTCACAACAGCATGCTAGTGAATACCTGCTATTCTGGCAGCAGTCCTGCTGTGTTCACTCTGTGCCTGTCTACAGTTCCAGCAATCTTTCAGCCACCACCCAAAACGAGAGGATGGCTGCTGGGCGATGAAGGCTAACCACTTTACAGCTGGCTCATGACTCCAATCTGCAAGCCAACCACACATGGCCAGCATGCATTTAATCCACAATGCCATATGAAACATCATTGAGCAGACGATGGAATCCTGAAGAATGGTCCCAGTGCCTTGACTACTCAGTCAGTTCTCACTGGAGTGGGTGTCTGGATTTATTGTGGTCTACTGCATCCTCCACACCTTGGCCATCATGCGGGCACAGCCCTTGCCATTACGGATTCAACAACCACCTGAAGAGCAGGAGGAGGATTAAGGGAGGAAACACTCAGCCCATCCATGATTGAGACACACTGTTCACAAGTGCCTAATTCAACTCTGGTTCGCATGAATACAATCCTAGATCCAGCTCACACAAACCTTACTATCCCTCAGTCTTGGACCATCAAAGCGCCCTCTTGGCTAAATTCCTGAAATAAAACTCAGCAGAAAATAACCATTGCATATCAATTTTATCCAAAAAATTCCAATATTCCAACAAAATTCAACTAATCACCACTATGCATTTGCTTACTGCCTCTCTTACAATTTTCTTTGTTAGATCTAGCCCCAGCCTCAGTGGCTGCATCATGGCTGGTAGAAGGCAGCTGGCTTTCACTTAGAGGAGAATGCAGGTGAATTTGCCAGATGATCTTGAGCAGCTCAGGGCCTTGAAGGCCTGGCTTTGGACTGCAGGGGTGGCAGAAGTCACAACAAGGAAAGTGGCAGTGGTGGGAGAATAAATGATGTCCCTGAAAGCAAAGCAGGTTCGTGCTCCATGAAATCACTGCCCCTCCCCTGGTGGCACCTCAGCAATACTAGTAATGTGTTGGAGGTCAGATGTGTGGGCTGCTGTGAGACTCTGCAAAACCTCTTTGAACAATTGGTATGTGCAGCCATGATGCCAGCAGTCTGAACCTGATTTAATGACCTCAGTCTGTGCTTCCAACTGCAGCACTGAGATATTGTGTGGCTTCAGCTTATACTGCAATGAAAGCTGAGATATCAGTCATTAGACATTGTGTCAGGTCCGCAAGTGTTCCATGGAACTGGTCACCACTTCCATACTGGAAAAGATGGACTCCAACCTCTGCATGAAGTTCTGTGCCAATTTGGAGCTGGACCCCTCCATGTTTCTTGATAATGACAGCAGGTTTTCTGGTAGACCAGCCAATGCACCAAGCATCTAGGTATATATGCATATCAGCCTTTCCCTGTCCTAATATGGGCCACCTTGTCCTGCAAGAGAGGTGGAAGTGTGTCAGTGAGTGTGGATGCAATGTGTTTTGGTGATGTTCCTGCCACAGTTGAATAGCTGGTAATTGAATAAGCTGTGAGGTATGTATCTGAGGCTCGCAGCAGTGCAAAAAGTGTGAGGAGGTGAGCTTATGAGTGAGGTATAAATCATGTTTGACTGAGATTGTTGGTAGGTGGGTGATGGAGGTGTGCATTGAGTAGTATGTGAGGTTAGTGATCCAGTTGGTGGGATCATGATGTTTGCAGATACATTCACTGGCCTTGACTGCTTGTGTGAGATCATTGAAACTCTTCTTGCACTGCATCCAGCTCATTGGGTCTAGACTGCTGGCATTGATCAGAATGGTTGCCTGCTCCCACTACATTCTTAATATATGTCTGGAGGACTTCCTGACCCCTGAGGGAAGAGGACCTCTCTCATGCTGTGCATTCCTTGCACCAGGACTTCCAACACTGCATTGGAGAATCTAGGGGCTTACTGACTCCTTCTGTTTTTGGGTCAAAATCCTGGAACTCCCTCCCTAACAGCGCAGTGGATGTGCCTACACCACATGGACTGCAGCAGTTCAAGAAGGCAGCTCACCACCACCTTCTCAAGGGCAACTAGGCTTGGGCAATAAAATGCTGGCCTAGCCAGCAAAGCCCGCAACCCATGAATGAATAATAAAATATATTTCTTCCACAATGTCTTCAAGCACCTGCTTTTAAAAGGTAGTGCAGGCTAGCTTTAAACAGTGCTAGCCTTGCATGAAAGAGTGCAGCCACTCAACAATGCATTCAGCGCTGAGATGTATATCACAATCATTCTAATTGACAAGCATTAATTTGAACGGGTGCAGGTTAATTGCATATCACAATCCCCGTGGCCTTTATCAGGGACTATCCAATTTAGCCCTCAACGCATTTATATATAGGAAATAATTATATTTTGCAAAAATTTAATAAAATCAGAAATCTGATGTATGGTTCCTTGTCTATCATTGTTTTATGTACCTGATTTGTTCAGTTCATGGGCCATCCATAATTAATTAATGAAGATCATTTCCTCATTTGTCCTTAGATGAGTCTTCCACCCTGTTGAATTGGTACGTTTCTTCAGCCAGAAAAACTATGTGCCTTTAAACTGCTCGCCCCTGAGTTTCTTTGTATTTCTGGAGCTGTTCTGTGGTTCTCCCACGAGTCATTATTAATTTCATTTACATGTGCTGCCTGTCGCTAAGTGGTGCTGTAGATGGCAGTTTCCTGGACTTATCCTGTAGTGTACTTATGAAAGGTTTTACAGCTGTTTTCATTAGGTGCAGGAGGTAATCCTGCTGCTGACTATCTCCAAAGCAGCCTGGTCTCACCTCACACGTTCCACTGGCTGGTGCTCTCCAGGAGACGGCTGGTGGCCCGGCATGTGCTGATGTCCTGACAGTATCCTGCAGCTGAGACACCCATGTGACTTTGTTCTCATCAGTCTCTTCACCATCACTTTTATCATGCAGAGGCCAGCCTTTGCTGTGGGGACTTTGCAAGAAGGGAGCATAGGAGGCAAGAATAAGTGAGCTTCAAACCCTTGAGATTAAGGTGACAGAGAAAGGGTGTGGAAGGTTGTGGGTGTGCAGTGCTGCACAGGGATGCCAGGTGCTCAGTCAGTAAACCGGTACCAGAAAAATGCTGCCAGCGTCTCTTAGGACAAGAGCTGAATGCTGACCTACAGGTTATCTGGCATTGCCCTTGAAGGAGTGAACGACTTAAAGGTGAGGAACTATCCCTGGTGGTCTGCCTTTGACACCTATTGTGTGTCAAATTCTCCTGCAAGGTGACAAACAAACAAAAGTAAGGCTGGCAATTAACAAATTTATGACAATTGGCACGGGAGAAGCATTGTAATAGATGGGGAGTATGAGCATGTTAAAGTGGAGGAAGAGGTTTCAGAGTTGTCAAAAGCAGTATGTTTTAGGGGAGCTCTGTAACTGTGGTGCAACATAGAGAGCTGAATCAGCCTTGAGCAGAAAGCACTATGAAGGGTTGGTTGTGGAAGTGTGGTTTTAAAATGGTGAAGAGTGTGATGTCCAATAAAGGGACAGGTGTGCAGTGTTACCTTGCCTGCCCTGTTAAGAAAGCGGAACATCTTAGAGCATTGTTCTGCAGCCCTGGGGTGAGACAGTAGGCAGTCAGTGCCAGTGCTGCCTTCCTCCAGGTGGCATGAGTGATAATTGTGGGTGATTTAGTGGTACTCTACAAGATTTGGTTTGTTCTTCCTTCAAGGACCCCGAGGAGGGCTTGGAGGCCTTAGTGAAGTTGTCATTTTATCCTATGGCTTGTTGCCATGTCCTGCTGCCTTCTGAGCACAGATGGCATTTGAATATTCATGAATCTGTCCAAGTATGATGTAATTATTAATAAGACATACAGCAAGGTTGTTTGAGATAGGGCTGAAAGAGCCAAGCAATCTGATAAATAGCATAGGTTGAACTGTGCAATAAAGAGGCTGTGCAGAAGTTTCCTGCTTGTTTAGATGTTTGCACCGGAGTTACATCAGTTTTACATCAATGCTTGCACCAGTGGCTGTGCAAATGATCAAAACCAGGAACATTTAGTGTTTCTCCTTTTGAAGGCCAGAGGCAGATGTACCACTTTTAAAAAAAAAATAATGCAACACAGTGTAAATCACATCATGAAATTCTGGACCGTGTTGCATTGCATAGTGCAATTTAGTGGCCACAATTGGGAGAGCTAATTAGCTCTGTCATTAATAGGCTGATCACACTGGTAAGAAACCAACTGTTCTTTGCAGCTCTGACCCACAGCCATTCACAGCTCCATTAAGTCACCTGAAGTCCAGTGTTTAGCATTGCATCACATTCTGTGACTGCTCTGCCACTTCCAGTGTGTTACCTCAAAACAAATCCTTCAAGTAATGAATTCTCCTCAAGCCCAACAAGTTTCTTTGTAAACTATAAGTAATGTATAAATAGTTTTACAAGAAATGTATTAATTTCTTTAAAACAAAGTGCTTTTTATTGTCTAATGTCCTTATATCTTCATGCAATGTTGAGCATATCCGTTGTTTTATTTTTTTTTAAAGGAGCACAAGTTAATTTAATTTGATTTAATCTAATAATTAGTGCAGTCCGGTTCACTGGATGATGTCAGGCGCACCTCGGACTCGGCTACGCACCCGCTGATAATGGAAAGGCCTATGAAGGCCATTAATGTATTAATTAACTCCAAATTTACACTGCCCATCAAAGCAGCCTTTAGGTTTTTTAGGAACCCTCATCCACGAGCGGTATAAGGTTTCCGAAAGCTAATACTGATTATATAAAAACTTTATTTTGAAAATAAAAGCAAGTCCCATCTCATGTGACACAGTCACACGAGGGGACATGTTTCATTAAATTTTTTATGTTTTTAATAATGTCTTTAAAAAGCACTTCATGCAGGACAAACTGGCACACAACAAAATGGAGAGGTCCCAGACTAGGGATAGAATGCCTCAACTGAAGGTCCTAGCTGACTTTGAGAATAGAGCCATCTAGCTGGCCGGCGAGGATGTGGAGTGTTCCTGTGCTGTCGGTGAAGTCGGCGGCGTTCAACCATGTGAGGATCCTGCACCACAAAATCCATCAGACAACCATATTATTTGATGTCACCTGTTCCTCAGTCCCTGCCATGCACTAATTATCTCTCCTTTCTTTCGCAGGCACATCTGGGAAGCATCCGAGGGCATCCACAAGCCAGGCCCTCGACTCAAACCCCGAAGACACATCAGAAGAGGAATCTGATGACACACTAATTGAAGACCCATCATAGCACTCATTCACATCCTCAACCAGTGCACACACACCTCAGGGGGACCTGGTTCTAGAGTAGCCTCACAATCTGGTGAGCACAGTGCACTGTCTGATTCACAGCAGGAAAAGGCAAGAACATCCCAGGTTATCTGGAGGCTAGGAATCTGCTGAGTCTGAGTCAGATGACGAGCCTCCAGACTCAGTTCTACCGCAGTTGCTAAAGCTGCAAAGACAAGCTCGGGAACATCAGGAAGGGATGTCTGCTGTGCTCCTCAGATTGCAAGGCACAATGGAGGAGTCTGTCCACCTTCAGGCTGCGGTGATAGCGCCAGCATGCCAACACACCAAGGTCAACACTGGTAGGGTGGCGGTTGCAGTGGAGACCTTGATCCAGGACATGGTCCTGCACTGCAATCCATCACTGAGATACTTGCTGGCATCCATCAGTGTCAACGTGAGAGCAGGGCAGGGCGTCTCAAGCTCACTCCAACTGCCCCTTCCTCTCAAGGAGTCAGCCAGGGGCCCTTAGGCACCCATAGGGAGGAGGACTAGCAGGTGCACATCCTGGGCTCACCCAGGTGACTCCAGAAGAGTCTGGCCCATCCGAATCCCCTCTTCCTGTGACCCCCACAGCTTCAGCCCCACAGGCTGAGGAGGGTGGCAGTACTGCACAGCAGGACCCTGAAAGCAGGCTGGGGTCTTCCAGGTCATGGCCCTCCAGAGGAAGTCCACCAAGGTCATCACAGACAACAAGGGCGTAGCAGTCAGCAGGCCACCTCCACATCTGTTGTGGATGTCGGGGATGCACTAAGACGTAGTGGCAAGGTTAGGAAAGTCAAGAAGATGTGGTTGCAGAAAGCGAGCACAGGTGCTAATCACTTGAACACAAAATGTTCATCAATGTAAATACACTCAATATCATGTCTCCTTGTCTATGACTCCTTGTTATGATGAGGTATGTTTGTGTCATTCAGAAGTGAAACCTTGATCCCTGCACAAAACGAAGTCACGAGTCACAATCCAAGGCATAACCCTCTGACCACAGTGATTGTCCCATCCCAAAGTCACAGCCCACCTCACTGATGCCTGCACCTTGATGTTGATTGTGTTTACTGAAGAATATCAGCCCTAATGCTGTTGGGCCATGTGATGTTATGTGTTTTCTGAGCGCCTTTGAGATAGGGCTGCTAGTGGGACTGCCAATGCACCCAATTTTACACTCCCCGCCCCTCCCCCAGCTTGCCAGCCCACACCTAGGGTGATGAGGGGGAGGGGGTGGTCGTAAAATTCCACTCATCGTTCCTGCCTCAATGCTGAAAAAGAATTCTACAGCCTCACAATTCTCTATGGTTCTCGGAGCCAAATCTGTTATGTTTAATTTTTATTGACCCTCATTCTTGACCCCTCAACTACTGAAAGCAATCTGCTTTGATTTCTCCTGTCCCACAATTTCATAATTTTAAACATCTCTATTTCTCCTTTACCTGTTGTTTTAATGAGAAAAATGCCCAATTTTCTCCTTATTTGTACTTCCTCATTATCCTGAAGCATTCTAATGAATTTGTTTTATACCCTTTCTAATCCTCAGTATCCTTCCTATAATGTAGAATTCAAAACTGAGTACAATACTCTAACTGAGATCTTATTGAGATTGATTCTTGGATAAATAATTTTGATTTTGAATACAGCTGCATTTCTCAACAGATTGAAGAACAGAATTGACAAGTCATTATGGTACTTAGTTATCCAGGGAAGGAAAGAGCATAATTTAATAATCATGGGATTTGGCTTATTCCAAATTGTTACATTAATAATTCTCCTCTTCCAAACAGGTTATAATATCTGTCTCCTATTAGCATATCTAGCATTAATTACACTTGAGTTGAAAGCAGATAGTGTTCCCGAACATTCAGAAAACACATCAAATTTCATTGGAATTTATTCTGTGTGGAACAAAACAAACTTGATTTTAATTAATACAGACTAATCTCCTGAGTCCTGCAAAAATAGAACACGAGTTCCAAACAAGAGACCATGCATGACTTAATCATGTAATAATAACTTAAAATTAAATTAGGATGTCTGTTTTAATTTTGTTTTATTTCAGTGGCTGAAGCATGGGGGTTCACCATCTTAATTGAACTTGTCAACCACAGCTTTTACTGCAGATTTCAATGGTCTCAGATTTTCAATTTTAATATTTCATCATCCATCTTGCTTATAAATTGATTTTGATTAAGTAGTTGTGTATATTTTGCATATCTATGGTTCTTTTTTGGGTGACCACCATTTAGGCCTCCTTTCTCACTGTCCAGCTTTCACTGCAAAAAGTATATGACAGGCTGAGTAATTACCCTGTCCTGCTGCTGGAAGCAAGAGTTAGAAATAGCAAGGAGAGTGCTCCCAAGACAAATTAGTGTGCACTACCTATGAATAGCAGAGCCATTTTCTTCATCAATCTTTCTGAGAAGAATAGGGAAAGACTTCATGTAAATGAGTTAGTTAATGTGGAACCTTAATGGCAGAGCTGATTTTGCAGTTGGCAGAGATCCTATCTGGGTGAAGGTGTCCCTTTTGACTTGCATCCATTGGTGTCTGACGGCTGATATTGAGTTCTCCTGGATAATCTCTTCCTGAAGAGGCCCTTCCCCCTCTGCCTAACACAAGCACAGAAACATCACTAATAGAACACTATTGTGAACTGTGCTTCATCGCTGAAAGTCTAAAGTGACCTCCAGCATCCCAGCTGCAGAATAGAATAGCTAGCAAATAGAAAAGCTGCCAAAAAAACCCTAAAATAATTCTTCAACAGTAAAGATTAGTCCAGCTATCTTAATAGGGTGATCTTTGTCAAGACTTCTACCTGGTTAATCAACAACAGCACCTTGCATTTATGTAGTGCCTTTAATGTAGTAAAACATCTAAAGGCTTTAATCAGTAATATGTTGCTTTTCTGTGACAATCCATAGGCAATAAAGGAAAAAGCAGCCCATTAGTTTAGCATCTGTCATCTCTCCTTGTCTGTGAATCTCCTTGGGATATTTTACATTAAATATGCTACATAAATGCAACTTTCTGTTGTAGCAAAGCACTGGAAGACATCTTGTATAGATATATAGAAAGAATTTGCATTTGTAGAGTCACTTTCATGATTGCAAGGCATCCCACAGTACTTCCCAATCAGCACATTTTTTGAAGTGCAGTCACTGTTTCATTTATAAAACAGCAGTCTTAATCAGTGTGTGTCTCACTGAAAGTCTTTATTGAATTGGCTTAAGATGTCTGCCTTCAGAGGCAGCATAGTCACATGACTATGGAAAGCCAGATGTGTCAATCAGACTGGTTACATTTCAAAACCCAAACATCCCCCTTTCCATCTCGAACAAAAGATAAAAACATTCCCTTTTCCTCGTGAACAAAAGACACATTTGCATGCATGACCCTGTGTGACTGTGAGTTACCCAAATTACCCACTGTACACCCACTGCTCTCGTTCATTAACAACTGTTTGTTCTACTAGTCGGTCACTGCACATGCATTGCACACACAGTCTTTAAACTGTGCAGGTTTCTTATTGGAACACGTGCATGTTGACATTGGCTGTTCATTTGATTGATGTTCCTTGTCTGGAGAGTGTCATTCCTGTGGCCCTTGTTGCTTTGGTGACTGTTGTCATTCTATTGTGGTTGTTGGGGACTCATGTACCTCTGGGATTGATGGTAGTTCTGTTCTCAGTAGAGCTGGTGAGATCTCTTCTCCTTGACCGGCCGATTGCAGTAAAGAAACAGCTTCACTCGTTGTTCGGATATGCCTGCAGTTGCACCAGTATATTTGGCCGTTCACTTCCACTGCATATGATGCATGTGTCAAGTTTCCACGTAGACTGACTCCTGCTGAGAGTGCTGAAGGTTTGCACCCTGACTGGTTCTCCAATGCTCAGCTCTGGTAATGATTTGCAGTCTTGTCAAACTGAAATTTGGCTTTCTGCCATTTCACCTTCATCTTTTTATTCAAAGACTCTGCTTCCACCACCTTTTCAGGAAGAATGTTCCAAAGAACCCTCTGAGAGAAAAAAATTCACTTCATCTCCTTTTAAATGGGCAAACCCTTATTTTTAAATTGTGACCCTAGTTCTATATTCTCCCACAAGAAGAAACATCCTCTCCACATCCACCCAGTCAAGACCCCTCAGGATCTTATATCTTTCAATCAAGTCACCTCTTACTCTTCTAAACTCCACCGGATAAAATCCTTGCCTGTCCAACCTTTCCTCATAAGCCATCCAGCCCATTCCAGGTATTAGCCTGGTAAACCTTCTCTGAACTGCTTCCAATGCATTTAAATCCTTCCTTAAATAAGGTGACCAATACTGTACGCAGTGCTCGAGGTGTGGTCTCACTAGTGGTCTGTATAACTGAAGCATAACCTCCCTACTTTTGTATTCACTTCCCCTCGCAATATTAGCTTTCCTAATAACCCGTTGTATCTGCATAGTAGCCTTTTGTGATTCATGCACTAGGATACCCAGATCTCTCTGCACCTCAGAGCTCTGCAATCTCTCACCATTTAGATAATGTGCTTCTCTTTTATTCTTCCTGCCAAAATGGATAATTTTACATTTTCCCACATTATGCTCCATTTGCCAGATCTTTGCCCACTCAATTAACCTATCTAAGAACATAGGAAACAGGTGCAGGAGTAGACCATTCGGCCCCTCAAGCCTGCTTTGCCATTCAATAAGATCATGGCTGATCTTCTTGTGTTTTGATTTCCACATTCCCATCTAACCCCGATAACCTTTGATTCCCTTGCCTAACAAGAATGTATCTACCTCCACCTTAAAAATATTCAATAACCCCACGTCCATCACCTTCTGAGGCAGAGAATTCCAATGTCACACAACCCTCTGAGAGAAAAAAATTTCTCCTAATCTCTGTCCTAAAACAGTGACCCCTAATTTTAAAAAAGTGCCCCTAGTTGTGGTCTCACCCACAGGAGGAAACAACTGTTTGACATCCACCTTGTCAAGGCTATTCAGGATCTTATATACTTAAATTAAATAACCCCTCACTCTTCTAAACTCCAGTGGAAACAAACCCAGTCTGTCCAACATTTCCTCATAAGACAACCAACTCATTCCAGGTATCAATCTACTAAAAATAAAAATAAAAATACCTGGAAAAACTCAGCAGGTCTGGCAGCATCTGCAGAGAGGAACACAGTTGTTAAAACATTTCGAGTACGTATGACTTTTCAACAGAACTAAGTAAAAATAGAAGAGAGGTGAAATATAAGCTGATTTAAGGGGTGGGGGGGGTGGGACAAGTAGAGCTGGATGGAGGGCCAGTGATAGGTGAAGATAGCCAAAAAATGTCATAGACAAAAGGACAAAGAGGTGTTGAAGGTGGTGATATTATCTAAGGAATGTGCTAATTAAGGGTAGCAAGCAAGACAAGCAAGGTACAGATAGCCCTAGTGGGGGTGGGGTGAAGGAATCAAAATAGGCTAAAAGGTAGAGATAAAACAATGGATGGAAATACATTTAAAAATAATGGAAGTAGGTGGGAAAAGAAAAATCTATATAAATTATTGGGAAAAAAGTTGGGGGGGGGATTGGAAAGGGGGTGGGGATGGAGGAGAGAGTCCATGATCAAAAATTGTTGAACTCAATATTCAGTCCGGAAGGCTGTAAAGTGCCAAGTCGGAAGATGAGGTGCTGTTCCTCCAGTTTGTGTTGAGCTTCACTGGAACAACGCAGCAGGCCAAGGACAGACATATGGGCATGAGAGCAGGGTGGAGTGTTGAAATGGCAAGCAACAGGGAGGTCTGGGTCATGCTTGCGGACAGACCAAAGGTGTTCTGCAAAGTGGTCACCCAGTCTGCATTTGGTCCCTCCAATGTAGAGGAAACCGCATTGAGACTAAATTGAGGAAAGTGCAAGTGAAATGTTGCTTCACTTGAAAGGAGTGTTTGGGCCCTTGGACAGTGAGGAGAAGGCAAGTAAAGGGGGCAGGTGTTGCACCTTCTGTGGTTGCATGCGAAAGTGCCGTGGGAGGGGGTTGAGGTGTAGGGGGTGATGGAGGAGAGGACCAGGGTGTCCCGGAGGGAACAATCCCTGCGGAATGTTGCCATGGGGGGTGAAGGGAAGATGTGTTTGGTGGTGGCATCATGCTGGAGTTGGCGGAAATGGCGGAGGATGATCCTTTGAATGCGGAGGCTGGTGGGGTGATAAGTGAGGACAAGGGGGACCCTATCATGTTTCTGGGAGGGAGAGGAAGGTGTGAGGGCGGATGCACAGGAGATGGGCCAGACAGGGTTGAGGGCCGTGTCAACCACCGTGGGTGGAAAACCTTGGTTAAAGAAGAAAGAAGACATGTCAGAGGAACTGTTTTTGAAAGTGGCATCATCAGAACAGATGCGATGGAGGCGAAGGAACTGAGAGAATGGGATGGAGTCCTTACAGGAAGCAGGGTGTGAGGAGCTGTAGTCAAGGTAGCTGTGGGAGTCGGTAGGCTTGTAATTGGTGGACAGTCTATCACCAGAAATTGAGACAGAGAGGTCAAGGAAGGGAAGGGAAGTGTCAGAGATGGACCATGTGAAAATGATGGAGGGGTGGAAATTGGAAGCAAAATTAATACATTTTTCCAGATCCAGACGAGAGCATAAAGCAGCACCGAAGCAATCATCGATGTACTGGAGAAAGAGTTGTGGGAGGGGGCCAGAGTAGGACTGGAACAAGTAATGTTCCACATACCCCATAAAGAGACAGGCATAACTGGGGCCCATGCAGATACCCATAGCCACACCTTTTATTTGGAAGAAGTGAGAGAAGTTTAAGGAGAAATTGTTCAGTGTGAGAATAAGTTCAGCCAGACGGAGAAAAGTAGTGGTGGATGGGGATTGTTCAGGCCTCTGTTTGAGGAACAATTGGAGAGCCATCTGACCATCCCGGTGGGGGATGGAGGTGTAGAGGGATTGGACGTCCATGGTGAAGAGGAGGCGGTTGGGGCCAGGGAACTGGAAATTGTTGATATGATGTAGGGTGTCAGAGGAATCATGGATGTAGGTGGGAAGGGACTGGACAAGGGGAGAGAGAATGGACTCAAGATAGCAAGAAATGAGTTCCGTGGGGCAGAAACAGGCTGACACGATCGGTCTGCCGGGCCAGTCCTGTTTGTGGATTTTGGCTAGGAGGTAGAAGCGGGCCATCCGAGGTTGGGAGACTATCAGGTTGGAAGCTGTGGAAGGAAGATCTCCAGAGGAGATGAGGTCAGTAACAATCTTGGAAACAATGGCTTGATGTTCAGTGGTGGGGTCATGGTCCAGGGGTAGGTAGGAGGAAGTGTCTGTGAGTTGACGCTCAGCCTTTGCAAGGTAGAAGTCAGTGCATCAGATAACAATAGCACCACCCTTGTCAGCAGGTTTGATGACAATGTCAGGGTTGGACCTGAGAGAACGGAGTGCAGCAAGTTCAGAGACAGACAGGTTAGAGCGGGTGAAATGAGCAGAGACATTGAGATGACTAATGTCACACTGACAGTTCTCAATGAAAAGATCAAGAGAAGTTAAGAATCCAGAGGGAGGGGTCCAGGTGAAGGGAGAATATTGGAGGCAGGTAAAAGGATCCGTTGAACAGGGAGAGGACTCCTGCCCAAAGAAGTGAGCATGGAGACGAAGGCGGCCAGACCTGCTAAGGTTTTCCAGGTATTTTTATTTTTATTTTTGATCTGGATTTCCAGCATCTGCAGTTTTTTGCTTTTATCAATCTAGTAAACCTCCTTTGAACCGCCTCTGATGCATTTACATCCTTCCTTAAATAAGGAGAACAAAACTGCACACAGTATTTGATGTGCAGTCTCACCAATGCCCTGTATAACTGAAGCATAATATCCTCACTTTCAAGTTCAATCCCTCTCGTAATAAAGGATAGCATTCCATTAGCCTTCTTAATTACTTGCTGCACCTGCATACTAACTTTTTGTGACTCATGTGCTAGAACGCCTAGGTCCCTCCACACTTCAGAATTATGCAGCCATTCTCCATTTAAGTAATTCTCTGCTTTTTTGTTCTTCCTGCCAAAGTGAACAACTTCACATTTTCCCACATTAAACTCCATTTGCCAGATCTTTGCCCACTCACTCAATCTATCTATATCTATCTGCAACCTCCACATGTCCTCTTCACAAAATACTTTCCTACCTATCTTTGTGTCATCTACAAATTTAGCTACTGTGTCTTCACTCCCCTCATCTAAGTCATTGACGTAAATCATAAAAACTTGAGGCCCCAGTACAGACCCCTGTGGGACGCCACTCGTCACATCCTGCCAATCGATTAATAATGAATTATAATTACTTCCCCACCACGGACGTCAAGCTAACTAGCCTATAGTTTCCTGTTTCCTACCTCCCTCCCTTCTTGAATAGAGGGGTTATATCTGCTACTTTCCAATCTGATGGAACCTTTCCAGAATCTAGTGAATTTTACAAAATTAACACCAGCGCATCGACTACCTTATTAGCCACCTCTTTAAGACCTTAGGATGAAGTCCATCGAGACCCAGAGACTTGCCAGCCTGCAGCTCCATCAATTAGCTCAGTACTGTTTCCCTAGTGATTTCAATTTCACCAAGTTCCTTTCTCCCATTCACCTCCTGATTTGCAGCTATTACTGGAATGTTTTTTGTATCCTCTATAGTGAACAGAGAAGCAAAATATTTGTTCATTTCATCTGCCATTTGCTTATTATCTACTATTAACTCCCCAATATCACTCTCTAGAGGACCAACTTCTTTACTTACGCTTTTCCTTTTTAAATACCAGTAGAAGCTCTTGCTATCCATTTTTACATTTCTAGCTAACTTTCCCTCATACTCTAATTTCTTTCTCCTGATTAACCTTTTAGCCATTCTCTGACATTCTTTATATTCTGTCCAATCATCTATCCTGCAACTCATCCTTGCGGAGTTGTATGCTTTTACCTTAAGTTTGATGCTTTCCCTAACATCTTTAGTAAACCATGGATGGTGGGTCCTCCCCTTAGAATTTTTCTTTATAGTAGGAACGTACTTATTCTGAATACTCTGAAATATCCCCTATCAGATCATATTTATTTACTTCAATGTGGGCCATCAATTCATTTACTCTGTTATGAATACAATGTGCATTCAGGTAGAGAGCCTTTAGTTTTTTCTTTTTGTTACCTTTGTAACATCTAGTCTTGATTGTTGATATATTCTTAGGTTTTTTGTCTCTGTCCCTTCCTGCCATCCTCTGACCCTCATTTTTCATATTACTGTTTTGCTCTCCTATCTTGACTCTGCACCTTGAATTGCTACCTCTGCCCAAATTGATCCCTCACCCCTCTTGTTTACTCTTGTTCACCCTCTTGCTCACACCTCATCTATATCTTTTTGTGGCCTCCTTATGTCCTCTTCACAACTTACTTTCCTACCTACCTTTGTCTCATCAGCAAATTTGACAACCATCCCATCCATCCCTTCATCAAAGTCATTTATACAAAATTGTAAACAGTTGAGGTCCCAGCACTGACCCCTGTGGCATACCATTCATCGTCAACCTGAAAAGACCCAATTATGCCTACTGTCTGCCTCCTGTTAGCCAGCCAATCTTCTATCCATATCAAGATGTTGCCCCATACCATGAGCTTTTATTTTAGCAATAACTTCTGAGGCGACACTTTATCAAATTGCATTTGTCCTCTCGATATAAATTTTGAGCCATCATTTAGCCTCAACCTTGCTTTCAAGGGCTTCTTTTTCAGATTGCCATGTTGAGCCACTTCACACACATCTGTGAAGGTCATTATGTTGCACGATTCACCAGTGTCTGATTTTTCTTGTGCACTTGGCGCTTTCCCTCTGTGGTCATCATGGTCACAATCACAAACCATTTGTCGCCTATGGAGTTGACTGAACCAACCTGTTGTATCATGTATGGTTCTTCATCAGACTCATCTGCTGATATCTCTCCAGTGGCCATCTGTAAAGGTTTGTTTTGCTTTTTGTCTGGTGAAACACTTGTGTGTCAAAAGCTTCTTGCAGTTAAAACATTGCTTTCTCCATACTAGACAATCCTTCTTTATCTGTTTATGCTGTCCTCCGCAGTATTTGCATCCTGCCCTTTGTCTATGATTGCTCCGCTCTTTCAGCTTAGACAGTCTCTCAGTATAATGCATCTCCTAGTCTGCTCTGCCATATATATGCTTTAGCTGACGCCTCACAACTTCCGCATTTTGACACACATCCATCACTTTCTTTGGTTTAGTTCCTCATCTTTCAGTAGACTTGGTCTCACCAAGGGGTCTCTCATGCCTAAGACTATCTTAATCAGATCATCTTTTAGCTGCCTGAATTCACATGATTCTGCTAGCTGCATTACTGCTGTGATGTACCATTCAATGGTCTCATTTTCACTCTGAACTCTAGTGTCGATTATATAATATTCAAATGTAACATTCACTCAGGGTTCAAAATGTGCACCCAAGGCTTTCAAAATCTCTGTCGCCTTTTTCCTTTACTCGTCTATTAGATTTAGGGTGGTATACACTGTATAGCAGTTCTTCCCCAGCAGTGTTAACAGTGTGGCTACCCTTATTGGTCCAGGCTTGTTCATTAAGTCATTGCAATCTCGTTCTTTTGCCATATAAGTGGAAAACTGTCAATTATGCAACGTATCACCATTCATTTCGACTGGAGATGGAATTGGAAAGTTTACAAAGTTTGCCACGTTCACTCACCCAATATTTTTAGTAGCTTTCTGCAGATGTGTACTTTTCTTTGTGCCTCTCTGAGTTGTGTCTCACTTGCAGCCTTTGTCTAATTTCTTTTGTCTTTTTCAGCTACTATTTTTTTGCAGATTTTGAACCTTGCTGTATTCCTGGGTTTTCAGTGTTTTTGCTGCACATTTTCCTGGGTTCAAAAATCTAGCTTGTCTCCACTTCTGTACACCATGTTTCATGTATAAGGACAGCAGTCTTCATTAGTGTCTGTCTCAGTGAAAGTCTTTATTAAACTGGCTTAAGATGTCTGCCTACAGATGGAGCCTCATGCTTGGCCTAAATAGCCAAGTGGTTATGGTACTGGGTTTGTAACCCCAAGATCAAGAGTTCAGATCTCACAATGGGAAACAATGTAACTTCATCTGAAACAGATGGGAACGGGTTTGTACTCGAAAGAGTTACAGATGGAGCCTCATGGCATAGTCACACTATAGTCAACTATAAAAATCCAGATGTGTCAATCAGACTGATTGCATTTCAAAACCCAAGCAGTCACTGTTGGACTTTAGGTAACTGAAATTTATTCACTGTAAACCAGTGACTCTTGGCGTGTGCAGTTTCGAACTGCAAGATATGAACATCATGTGTTATTCTGAGCTTTGAAGGTGTTATGACTAACCCATGCAGTCAAAAGAGAAACCTCTGTTTAACTTCCTTCATCAGCATCATTTGAAAAAGCTGAACAAGACCTTTTCTTTCCCTGAAGTGATCCAGAAGCCACATGGGAGGGGTAGGCACCAAGAGAACTACATTGTGCCCTGTGGAGACTACCCAATTAATTTTATTGGACAGGACATCTTTCCAGATTAGGTCTTCCTGAAATCAATGTCTACAGATGTACATACATGTTTCCAGACTATGTGCTGAGGACAGCAGGATGGATTTTCACCCATGATGCCGCAGAAATTGGGTGAGCTAGCAACTGGAAAATACATAAGTTCAGGTGGCAAAGCCCACTACAGCCTCCCTATACTAATACAAAAGCAAAATGCTGCAGGTACTGGAAATCTGCAATAAAGACAGAGAATGCTTTAAATGCATAGCAGGGTTTTGTGCATACTTTAACAATTTCCCACATTACTAGTATTTCAGCTGTACAGGGGCAGCAAAACTAGAGACATGGCTATTTCTGGAACATTACAGTTATGATGTTCTCCCATCTCATAGCTTTATCTGTATCCAGTGTACTTAGCCATTTCTTAATATCATTTGGAATTAATCAAATTGCCTGAAAATGGGCATATGTGATTCTGGGGACTTCAGGCAGCTATGTTCTCCAGGACTCATCAGGTCAATAAATAATGGTGTCACCAAGTTACTCTTGGTGATGAACATTGAAGTCATCCTCCCAAAGTAAATTTTGTGCTTTTGCTACCCTCAGTCTTTATTCCAAGTGGTGTTCAATATGAAGAAGCACTGATTCATTAGCTGACAGAGAATAATAGATGGTAATCAGCTGAAGATTTCCTTGCCTGTGTTTGACTTGATGCAGTGAGGCACTATGGGATCCAGAGTTAGTGTTAAGGTCTCCCGGGAACACACCTTCCCATTGTATGCTACTTGTCTCCACCTTGGGTGGATCTGTCTTGCTACTGGGGCAGGACGTGCCCAGGGATGTTGAGGGAGTGTCTGGAATCATGCTATCAGGCTTTGGCTGGATCAGGCTGTTGCTTGACTGGTCTGTGGGATGTGGGACAGTTCTCCAATTGTTGCACAATTCCACAGATGTTAGCTTTTAAAACTTTGTAGGTCAGCTGGGCTGGATGTACCTTTGGCCAGTTTGAATCTGATCCCTGGGTCAAAACCAAATGTTCCTTCCAGTTTTATTCTTATTGTAATTTTGCTTAAATTAATCTTTGAATTATTTCAAAATCATTTAGAAAGCATTAGAATATCCTGGGTCCTGATTTTAACTGGCCATCTATTCCTTTGAGTTAATTCTTCTTTTGTTTAGATTATATCTGGACTGATAAGTAAGATATGTGTGTGCAATATGTGCAGGGGGAGGCACAGGCATAGGGGGAGGTGATGGCATAGTGGTGTTGTTGCTGGACTAATAATTCAGAGACCCAGGGTTATGCGCTGGGTCCCAGGTTCAAATCCTGCCACAGCAGATGGTGGAATTTGAATTCAATTAGAATCTGGAATTAAAAGTCTGATGATGACCATGAATCGATTGTTGTAAAAACCCATCTGGTGCACTAATGTCCCTTTCTGCTGTCCTTACCTGGTCTGGCCTATATGTGACTCCAGACTCTTAAATGCCCTCTGAATAAGGGTAATAAATGCTGGCCTAGTCTGTGATGCCCACATCCCAGGAATGAATAAGGAAAAAGATATGTGAAACTGAAGGAAAAGTACAGTAGATGTTTGGAAATCTAAAATGTAAAAATTACAGTAAATATTCAGCAGGTTAAGCAACATCTGTTCTCACCACAGATGCTGCCTGACCTGCTGCGTATTTCCAGTAACTTCTGTTACCTATCACAGTGTCTGAAGATATTTGATTGATTTGTATTCTCCTTGACCCTTGTTGAATTATTCCAGGCTGCTACTTTAGATTTATAAGTTAACTAAACTCTAAAGCAATAACTAATGCTGCAGGAGGTTGAATGTAAGATAGACAATTTCTTTTCAGTATTACATTAAATTTGATCTTTCTCCAGTTGGACTTTTTGACATCTTACATGCCAGTCAGACAATGGAACCATTTTTGGACATTTGAACCAACACAATGTCACTTCCACTATACTGCAGATGAAATGTGTGGTGCTGTAACATATGATTCCACATAAATGGGCCATGTTGAAAATTCAGTATTAGGAATTAAATGACACTAGCGTTCTTTCTCTTTCACACGCCCTCATGGTAACCCATATATCATGGTAATTAATAACTTAAATTCAGTTTAAAGAAAAATCTGAAAATTCAAACAAATCTTGTATCAGTAAAAATGACAAAGAAGTGATCAGATTGTTGTAAAAGCCCAAATGATTCACTAATGTCTTTTACAAAAGGAAACCTGCTGTCCTTGGTGTATCCTATATGTGATGTCAGTTCGATCAAAACATTTCAAGATAGAGGCCTGCCATCACTTCCTCAGGACAACAAAGGTTGGGCAATAAAATCCCAGAGATCTACATCCTGAGAATGAATTAAAAAAACACAACACACTTAGAAGCTAAATATTAATATATACTAATAAATGTGAAAACCCCACCAAAATTTACATTCCAAATAATATCTTTGTTTCACTGGGTAGAGCCTTCTCTGGATTAAGAACACACCTCCACCACTTAAAACATCCATGTTTAAATCGGCCAGTCATTTATATCAGTGAAAGTTGGATAACCATTATCATTTGCATTAGCATCAAATTCAAAGTTGCCAATCATAGTGTCTTAAATGTTCTATTTATTTTGCAAACAGCTGTACTTACTCATCTATGATATTTTATATGTGAAACTTAAACAGTTGTGCTGCTCCTCCAGTTTCTTGATGACCGAGGCTATGGTGAGATTGCCATTGCGGAGTTCTGGAACCTTGGTCAGACCTAAGGTTAGGTGTATGGCCTGGCTATAGGGAAGCGTGTTCACCATGTGGGGCTGCACATCCTAATTGCCTTATAACAAATATTTCATGATGTTACAAAGGCAAAAGCTGCAACAAAAATGGAGAAGCCAATGTTCAGCCCCAAATGTTGAATATCTATGATGGTATAGCTCTTCACCAGTAAGTTGACTGTTTGATTCAGTTGATTATGGTGTATCTCCACCTTTAGTTGAAATGAGCAATATTGTTGCTGCTTTGTTCCTTGGAGCTTATTAAATAGCAAACTGGATGTTGCAAAGAACTCATCCAGTTGTTAGGTGCAAAAAGCTTAACCAAGGAAAACATCTTCAGTGAAACTTCTTTCCCAGTAGGATACCTGTAGTGAGAGTAACATATTATGCCAATCATGGCATAAAGCAGATAAATAATGTCCACACGAACACACCCACTATAAACGCCAGGGAGTAGACTTTGCTATGCTAAGGTGAGAATATGGGCACAAAATTATTCAGCCTTCGCACTATGTATTTGGAAGAAATCTGCTGGAATGGCAGCAAGTGGCCTTGTGAAAGTGGAGCTTCTGCCCCTGCCCACCCTTCTACCCAACCCTGTGCCCACACACCACAAAGCCTTCAATGTGAGCCCCAGACTTCAGTCAGGATCCAATATGCTATTGGTCTCGGAAAAACCAGCAGAATTTGGGCCCACCTTTGGGGCCAGGCCGTGATTGGAGCCTGGGCCCAAGAAGACCAGATTGCACAACTGTTGGGGGAAAGCAATACCTGAAACCCTAAGGTCAGCCTGTTTCTTCTGGGTTTCCTGGATATTGAGTGGAGCGGACTGCCACATGTACCCAGACAGCAATGAAGTTTCATTTTTGGAAACCATGCCTCCCCGACCCTAAAAACTTTGCTTGGGTTAATGGCAGAGTTCAAGGTAGCCATGACTCTGCATAATTACAGAGAGCCCACTCCTCATAGATTTTCTGGGCCTATTTTCCCATTTAGCATTCATTTAATTTCCAGTGTTTACATTCACTAAAATCTGCAAAAGAGGTTTCTTTGTTCAGTCTTTAAAGATTATAGTTTGAATGATGATGATGATGAAAGCACGCTGTCATCGTTTTTAAGATGGGTAACCTGAGTTGTTTTGAAATGTTACCAACTTGTAGAATGGTAACAGTAGAGCTCACTTTGCTGGGTATAGAATCTCAGGAGCACATGAACAGGAGCAGCAAGTAATGGCATCTACGGACGGGGACCCATGATGGCAGATCATTAATCCCATTGCACTACCAGCTGTGAGGAGGGAGGATATACTAAATGAATCATCAAATGAGCCATATGAGTTGAGCTCAGGAATTAAAAGTGGGCAGCCACACCACCCCCAAATAGTGACAGGGAGATAGAAGAGCAAATATGTAGGCAAATTTTTGAGTGCAAAAACAATAGTGCAATAATAGTTGGGGGCTTCAAATACCCTAATATTAACTGAGATACAAAGAGTGTATTAGGCACAGAGGGCACAAAATTCTTGAACTGCATTCAAGAGAACTTTTTAGCTAGCATGTAACAAGCCCAACTAGAGGGAGTGCAATTCTAGATTTAGTATTAGGAAATGAAGCTGGGCAAGTGGATGAAGTGGCAGTGGGTGAGCATTTTGGAGATAGTGACCATAATATAATTATGGAAAAGGATAAAGATAGAATAGGAGTAAAGGCTATAAATTGGGGAAAGACAAATTTTATGAAGCTGACAAGTGATCTGGCAAAAGTGGACAGGTTACAGCTAATTGTGGGGAAATCAGTGACAGCCCAGTGAGAGCCATTCAAAAGCAAGATTCTACGGGCATAGTGTATACATGCCCCCACAAAGAAAAAGGGTAGTACTTCCAAATCTAGAGCCCCTTGGTTATCTAGAAGTATACAAGGCAAGATAAAGCAGAAAAAGAAAGCTTATGACAGTCAAAAAAGAATTAATACTCTAAAAAGCCTAGAGGACTATAGGAAGGTGCAGGTGCGAAGTAAAAGAGGAAAGCAAAGAGAGGATATTAAAAAATATTGGCAGGTAAAATCAAAGAGAATCCAAAGATGTTTTACTAGTAAACTAAGTGCAAGAGAATAATTAAGGAAAGGGTAGGGCTGATCAGAGATGTATATGGTAACTTATGCTCTGATGATGAAGATGTGGGCAGGGTTCTCAATGAGTACTTTGTCTCTGTCTTCACTAAAGAGAGGGATGAAGCCGATATTCTGGTTAAAGAGGAGGATTGTGAAATATTAGATACACTAAGCATAGTGAGAGACGATGTACTGAGGGACTGACCTCCTTGAAGGTGGATAAGTCACCAGGGCCAGATGGATTGTTTTCCAGGCTGTTAAAGGAAATCAGGGAGGAAATAGCAGATGATCTGAGAATCATTTTCCAATCCTTACTAGATACAGGTGAGGTACCAGAGGATTGGAGGTCTGTGAGCATTGTACTATTATTTAAAAAGGGTGCAAGGGATAGACCAAATAATTATAGGCCGGTCAGTCTGACTTCTGTGTTGGGCAAATTATTAGAATTAATTCTGATGACAGGATAAACTGTCACCTAGAAAGGGATGGATTAATCAGGGATAGTCAGCATGGTTTTGTTAGGGGAAGGTTGTATTTCACCAATTTAATCAAATTTCTTGCGGAAGTAACAAGAAGGATTGATGAGGGTAATGCAGGAGATGTTGCCTTCATGTATTTAGTAAGGCATTTGACAAGGTCCCACATGGCAGACTGGTCAGAAAAGCAAAAACCCATGGGATATAGGGGAATGTGGCAAGTTGGATTCAAAATTGGCTCAGCAACAGAAAACAAAGGGTAATTGTTGATGGATACTTTTGTGAATGAAAAATGGTTTCCAGTGGCATTCCACAGGGCTCAGTGTTGGGTCCCTTGCTGTTTGTTGCATATATTCATCATTTGGATTTAAATGTGGATGGCATGATTGGGGAATTTGCAGATGACACAAAAATTGGCCATAGTGAAAAGGATAGCTGTTTTCTCCAGAATTATATCAACTGTTTGGTTGAGTGGATGGAAAAGTGGCAGATGGAATTCAAACCAGAGAAGGGTGAGGTAATGCATTTAGGGAGGGCAAACAAAGCTAGGGAATACACAATAAATGGGAGAATATTTAAAGGGGTAGAGGAAGTGAGAGGGGTAGAGGAAGTGAAAGACCTTGGAGTGCATGTCCACAGGTTCTTGAAGGTGGCAGGATAGGTAAATAAGGTGGTAAAGAAAGCATATTGAATGCTTTCCTTTATTGGATGAGGTATTGAATACAAAAGCAGGGATGTAATGCTAGAACTGTGTAAGACACCGGTTAGGCCCACCGTGATGTCCTCTACCCCCAATCTGGCCACAGGAGGCCCACCAGTCTCAGCACTCCGGCTTGGGGGGCAGTGGCAGTGGTGGCCAGTGTCAATGCTGCACAAAAGAGGAGGTTGGCCATCCAGTGCAGAAAACAGATGAATGATCTCATCCGTGCCACCAGGGTAAGGCAACCATCTCATCATTCTAAACTCACACATTCACAAGCCCATCACACATTCACTGGCATCTCACTCACTGCCAGCTCAAAGGACATCACCAATCATTCTCTCACACACCCTCACATCTCTATTTGGGCTCATCTCCTCTGAAGACTGCCTCCTCAGCCCTCGCCCTTTTGAGGCCACCTGCACAGATTAATGTGTCCCCACACACACCCTGGGATACCCCCCCTCCCCAATAATGCCCTACCCCTGCAACTTCTTCCCTTGCCTGAGGCCACTTTTTCCCTTTCTCAGGCAAGCCATAGCCCTGCAGCCAATGAAAAGCTGGTCTTGTAAGTAGAGCCCTGCCCATGAGCGCCCCCTAAAAGTGATGTGGTGCTGCCTGCGAAGCCTGATGCTGATGACCACAAGTGCTGCCCAAAAAAAAGAAGGCAAACAAGCTTTAAAGTCCCGAGTGAAGTGCAGGTCGCTAGGTACACGTCATTTATGTTCAGTGTGAAACATCGACCCAGCATGGGCTTAGAATGATGCAGATGTATTACAATGAAATTCTCAACATCCAGCAGTGGGAATGCAGTCTGCATTGATGAGCAGAGCAGATGGTTGCAAACTGGTTTCACAACGGCATGAAACTGCTTTTTGGCTATCCCGCTATATCGTCTGCTCATGCCCACCAAGATGCCCGATGCCAGTCGGCACAGAAAATTCTGCCCATTGGCTTTTCTGGGGTACAGGGCATGATTGATGCATCCCCTTGAAGAGGAAAGCCTCTTATTTGAATGAAAAGGGCACTAATCAATTAATGCGCAGCTTATGTGCAGTCATTAGCATAAAATTAATCAAGTTTTCCTGCCAGCTCATACAATTCCTCATCTACAGGCAGCCCATCTTTCGACCTTGTATGAAGATCAAGAACTGAAGGGAGGAAATCATGCCTGGTTCTTTTGCTATAGTAATGCAGTATCATTGAATCACAGGATCTTTACAGTGCAGATGGAAGTCATTCGGTCCATTGAGTCTACACTGGCTCTCTGAAAGAGCATTCCGCCTAGTCCCACTCCCCTGCCTAATGCCCGTAACCTTGCTAACTAATTCTTTTCACGTAGCAATCCAATTCCCTTTTGGATATCTCAATTGAACCTGCTTCCACCACCCTTTCAGGAAGTTCATTCCAGACTCCAACCACACTCTCAGTGAAAATATTTTTCCTCACATCACATTTACTCCTTTTGCCAATTATTTTGAATTTGTGCCCTCTAGTTCTTGATGCTCTCTTGAGTGGAACAGTTTCTCACTATTTGCCTTGTCCAAACCCCTTAAGATCTTGAATACCTCTATCAAGTCTCCTCTCAGCCTTCTTTTCTCCAAGGAAAACAGTCCCAACCTCTCCAATCTATCATTATGGCTATAATTGTTTATCCCTGGAATCATTCTTGCGAATCTTCTCTGTATTCTCTCCAATGCCTTCACATCCTTCCTGAACAATGGCGCCCAGAATTGGATGCAGTACTCCAGATGAGGTCTAACTAGTGTCTTATACAAATTCATTATGACCTCCTTCCTCTTGTATTCAATGCCCCTATTAATAAAGCCTAAGATACTATATGCTTTACTAACTGCTCTCTCAACATACTCTGCCATGTTCAATGACCTATGTACATATACATCAAGGTCCCTCTGTTCCTGTATCTCCTTTAGAGTCTCTCCATTTATTTTATACTCTCTTACTATATTCTTACTGCCAAAATGGATCACCTCAGACTTCTCTGCATTGACCTTCATCTGTCACTCGTCTGCCCATTCCACAAAATCTATGGCCTTTTGAAGTTCAAGACTGTCCTCATCTTGGTTGACAACATTTCCAATCTTCATATCATCTGAAAATTTTGAAATCGTGTCCTGCACACCACAGTCTCGGTCATTAATATATATCAGTAAGAGCAAGGGTCTCAACACTGACCCCTGGGGAACTCCTCAACAAACCTTCCCACAATCTGAAAAACAACCATCTATCACTTCTCTCTGTTTCTTGTCACTCAGCCAATTTCTTATCCAAGTGCCTACTTTACCTTTTATTCCATGACCTACAATTTTGCTCACAAGTCTGTTGTATGGCACTATATCAAATGCCTTTTGAAAATCCATATACACTACATCAACAACGTTTCCCTCATCGACCTTCTCTGTTACCTCCTCAAAAAAACTCCAGCAAGTTAGTTAAACATGACTTTCCCTTAATGAATCCATGCTGGCTTTCCTTAATTACCCTGCACTTGTCTAAGTGACTATTGATTTTATCCTGAACTATAGTTTCCAGAAATTTCCCTGCCACCCCTTTATCCTTGCACCGCTTTTTGAACAATTTGCAATTCTCCAGTCCTCTGGCACCTCCCCTCAGAAGATTATCACTAGTGCCTCTCACTTCCCTCAGTAACCTTGGATGCATCTCATCTGTTTTGGTACCTTATCTATTTTAAGTAAAGATAGATTTTCCAACACCTCCTCTTTCTCAATTGTAAATTCTTCTAGTGTACCAGTCAGCTCCTCTCTCACGTCTGCCTAGGTAGCATCTTTTTCCTTTGTAAAGGCAAATGCAAAGTACTCGTTTAATACCTCTGCTATTTCTCCAGCCATCATATGCAAGTCCCCTTTTTTGTCTCTAATCAGCCCTACTCTTTCCTTTACCACCTTTTTATTATTTACATGCTTATAGAGGACCTTGGGATTCCCTTTTATGTTTGCTGCCAGCCTCTTTTCATGCTCTCTCTCCTTGCTTTTCTTATTATTTTCTCCGTTTCCCTTCTGGTCCTTCTATATTCAGCCTGATTCTCCATTGTATTTTCTACCTGACATCTTTGTACGCTCACTTCTTCCTTATCATCTTCACTTCTATCTCTCTCGTCAACCAGGGTGCTCTGGATTTATTTTTCCTACCTTTCCCTTCAAGGGAACATACCTTGAAATTGTCTGCAATACCTTTTCTTTGAAGGTGACCCATTGTTCAGCCACTGTCTTTTCTGCCAACATTTGATTCCAACTCACTTGACTCAGATGCATTCTCATTCCATCGAAGTTGGCTTTCCCCCAATTAATTATCCCTGCTCTGGATTGTTCCTTGTCCTTTTCCATGACCAACCTAAACCTCATGATCCAATGATCACTGTCCCAAGAGCCTTTCCCACTGATGTTTGATCCAACTCATTCCCCAAAACCCAGGTCCAAAAATGCATGTCTTCTCGTTAGACTGGAAACATGCTGCTGCAGAAAATTATCTTGAACACATTCCAGGAACTCTCACCCCTCTCGTCCCTTTGTGCTATTGCTATCCCAATCTACATTTGGATAATTGAAGTCCCCCATTATAATTACTCTACAATTCTTGCACGTCTCTGTAATTTTTTTGCAGATTTGTTTCTCCACATCTCTCCCACTAGTTGGTGGTCTATACGCTACACCAATCAATGTTATTGCACTTTTTTCATTCCTTACCTCTAGCCAGAGAGATTCTGTTCTTGACCTCTCTGGAGCCAGGTCAAAACAGACACCTGGCACAAAGAAGGACAGGACTGGGTGTTAAATATTCACAGTACTGTGATGCCATCTTTAACCAATATTGCCACTCCCCACCACCCCCCTTTTCTTTTTTATGCCTCTCCCAAATGCCTCATATTCAGGAATATTTAACACCCAGTCCTGCCCTTCTTTGAGCCAGGTGTCTGTTTTGGACCTGGCTCCATCTCTTGAGGCAGAGCAGTAATATAATGAATCCCTTCTTTCCAATAGAATTGCTATTGAGAAAACCATTGGAATGGTGAAACAGAGGTTCTGATGCCTACATTGTTCTGTGGGTATCTAAGATCATAGTTACATACTGTTGTCTGCAATCTAGCATTGATAGAAGCATCTACTTGCATGTTGGGATGGCAGGGGAAGTGACTGACACCAGTAGAATTGGAGCCTTCTGGGGATAGGGAGCACATCCATAGACTATTGAAGCTTTCCTGCTTCTATTGGCCTGTCTACCATTCTCCATGTAGACCTTAGGACTTCCAAACCCATTGGAACATTGTAGATGACATTTTCTTACATTTTACCTCTTCCCTGAGCCTATCCACTGGTGCTGCCACAGAGACAACATCTATATTACAGCAATCTTAGAATTTATAAGAGAACTTAAGAATATCAACAAGGTGTGAACTATGAGCAGTGACTTAGCAGATGGTCCTGGATCCGCCACAAGGCTGTCTACATGCTCCTATAGCATGCATCAACACCTCACACATGCAGGATGTGAATTTGAATACATTTGTTGCCATGGTGCAGAAGGATAAAGGCATATCAGCCAGCGATCAATAGTCTATTATACCCCAAAGGCATTGTTTGTTTTGAATGCAAATCATGAGATTTGGATCTACTGTGTATGAGAGGTGAGACTTCCTGCTCTTTTGGCAGAGGAGCACGACTTCTTCTCCTTCCTGTTCCTGTTTTCCAGTGTGCTGTAATTCCCCGGATACTCTATCTATACCTTCCCAGTGGAAATGTAACTGGGTGGCTGCATTTCAAGTTTTGGAATTGTGACGAGCTGCCAGCTGATTTGTTTCCTGTAGGTGCAGTGGTATCTGGCCTCCAACTGCTGTGCCAATCATGTGAACATGTAAAGATGGTCAAAGAGAAAGTCACACTCAAAGTTATTTTTAAGTGTTGTCATTGGTTGGCAGAAGATTGTCATCTGCACAGGAGGCTCTGAACATTTCCTGAAACACTGACCAGGATTGCGAACGAAGAAAAGAAACAAAAAAGACGTGCCTTCAGTGGGGATATACCCAACTGCTTCACTATGTCTTGCTCTGAGAAGCTGCTTTGGGAGAATTTGATTGTCTATTTTTCTGCTGGAGTACTGAACTCCTGATTCTCCTTCAGTAGCTGTTGCCTGACTTTTATTGAATGTTGTTCTCCTGCAGTAAAAGTTTACAGTTTCATAGATACATGCAGCATCAGTGCATGATCACAATATCATAGAAACTTACAGCACAGAAGAAGCACCTTTAGCCTGTTGTGCCTGCGCTGGGTCTTAATCAGTGCAGTCATGCTTAGTCTCACATTCTTGTTTCTTTATCCGTAATCCTGTAAATTCCTCAACCTTATTACCACTCCAACCCTTTGCAGGTGGTGATCCAGGTCCCAACAACTCTGTAAGTGAAACAAATTATTCTCATCTCTCCTCTCAATTTTTTACCAATGATTTTGAATCTATGGCCTTTGGTTATTGACTCATTTGCCACAGGGAATAGTTTTTCTCCCTCTGTCAAAACCGCTCATCTTGAAAATCTCTGTTGGGTCACCTCTTAACCTTCCCTGTTCCAAAGAAAGCAGTGCTAACTTCTCCACCATCTCCTCATTAATGAAGTTGCTTATCCCAGGTTACACTCTGGTAAACCTTGGCTGCACCTTTTCCATGGTCTTTGCATTTATTCTGAAGTGCGGTACCTGGACTTGTCCACAATCCTCCAGCTGAGGGCTAACCAATGATTCATAAAGTTCGAGAATGATCTTGTTCCTTTTATATTTTATGCCTCTATTTGTAAACCCTATATAAAGTGTTCATCACTTTATCAATTTTCTCTAGCTCCTTTAAGGATTTGTGTACATGGGCACCATATTCTCTCTACTCCCTTTTCAAAATCATACCATTTATAGCATACTGACTTTTCATTTTAGTCCTCCCAAAGTGTGTCACTTCACTCTTCTCCACATCTGCCACATGTCTGGCCATTTCACCATCATGTCACCCTGAAGCCTATCATTACCTTCATCATGATCTCCTACGTTTCAAAATTTCATATTATCTGCAGCTTTATAATGTCATTTCCTACACCCGAGTAGATGTCACTTATAAAAATTGGAAAATATGTCACTTATATAAACAGACCCTTGGGGAACACAACTTCCAATCACACCTCAATCTGAAAACGTCCAATCACTACTATCCTTTGTTTCTGGGATGGCATGCTGAACTTATCCTTTTCCCTTTATTTATATATTGGCAATGACTATGTTTATTGTGTTAAGTTGCTGCTCTTTCATGAATTACATCCTTACTTTGGCTTATGAGCCTGGATTTTTTCCTATAGCGGGCGGGCTGGGTGGAAGCGGGCGGAGCCGATCGCTGCCTGCAATCGGCTGCATGCTGCCATTTTACGTGGGCAGGCCAATTAAGGATGGAGCTGCCTCAGGGAAATTGAATGTCTAATAAGATAATGACAGAATCAAATTAAAAATTTGTTCAAACATGTCCCCTCATGTGATTGTGTCACATGAGTTGGGACATGTTTGTAAAGGTGGGAAAATTTACTTAATTTTATAAAAGCTTCAGGAGACCTCATCCCGCCTGTGGATGAGGTTTCCTGAAAAGCTGCTTGGGCTTTTCGCCTGTCTGCCAACCTTAAGGTTGGATGGGCAGTATTCTAACTACGTTAATTAATCCCTTAATGGCCTAAATAGGCCTTTAACTCAGCTGACTCCGGCGATGATGTCGGGACGTGCGCCTGACATCATCGTGTGTCATTTTACGCATCAGCTTGTCAGGCCCGCCCCCGCACGCCATGGAAAGCTTCTATGACTTATGACCAGGAAGCCTTTCCAAAGTGGGCATCAGATTGTGTCATGTTTACAAGATGTTTTAGTACCAAACAAAGAACATTGAGTAACAGGAATTACTGGATTGTTGCCATAGAGCAAACAAACATGGGGGAGAATCTTTGGATCAGCAAGCGGAGGCGGGGCAAGCTCACTGAGATGTAAAATAATGTGGGATGATGTCGAGCATGCATTCCGATGTCGCCGCGCGTCATTTAGGCTGTGTGCCTGCTGAACTGTCAAAGGCCTATTAAGACCATCTAACTAACAATTAAAATAATTAACGGAGCTGCCTGTCCAACCTTAAGGTTGGTGGGCAGGCGAAGAGCCCAGGCGACCTTCGCATTTTTCATGGAACCTCATCCACAGACGGGATGAGTTTTCATGAATGATTTTAAATTTTCTCAAAAATTTTTATTGAAACTAATGCACATGTCCCAGCTCTTGTGATAGTTTCACATGAGGGGACATGTCATAAACATTTTTTCAACACTTTATTGAACTGTTAAAACTTTCTGCGCTCTTTCATGCGCACGTGCGAAAGAGCGCACTCCCGACTCAGGGAACCCCCCCGCCCGCACAGGGAGTGGACAGCGCTTCCAGGTGCGCATCACGCTGGGTGGGCCTTAATTGGCCTGCCCACGTAAAATGGCGGCGCGGACCTGATCAGGGGCGCCGATTGGGTCCACGCCCGCCCACGCCCACCCCCGCACAACCCCCCCAACGGGGGGAAAATTCTACCCATGTAAAAGTTACACTTATTTCCAGATGATGGCTTTGGCACAGTGATGACATTGTTGATGGCCTTAGTCATCTCTGGTCATGCCATGCACACCATGGCCTTTAAGATCTTCGTTCCATATGAAACAGTGCATACCCCACTTTGCTCTATTTCCTGTAGCAGCTGCTCAATTATCTTATCAAAGCAGGGTGCCTTCATACAGGCCTTACTTGCATTCTGAATGCTTTGACACTTGCTTTATCTTTTATCCAGTTCTGCTATAAAATCCGCCCCCTTAGCACTGCCAATTGTAAAATTATTCACTGGCACAAAGCTTATTGCAGAAGCACTCCAGGATTTTCCCCACAATCTTTGGACTTAAAAAGTGTTCAGTCTCAGGCTTCATTGTTCCTTCATAGGTTCTTCTACAGTCAAAAAATGAACCTGCCCATTCAAAGATCCACAGCTTTGCTTATAAACTCTGGGCTATCATCACGGCACTTGTTGGAAGGCCTGAGCGATCACCCACATAACTCTCAGGGGTGTAAATTAGGCCTGAGATGAATCCAAGAGCACCGACAAACATCAGATACAATGTTATTTTTGTGTGACAAGGTCCCACATGGGAGACTTATAAAGAATGCAAATGCACATGGGATGCAGAGTAATTTGATAAGGTGGATTCAAAATTGGCTTAGTTGTAGGAGACAGAGGGTGATGACAGAAGGATGCCTTAGTGACTGGAAGCCAGTGTCCAGTGGCGTACCACAGGGATCTGTGCTGGGTCCCCTATTATTTGTCATTTATATAAACGACATAGATGACTATGTGGGGGGTAGGATTAGTAAGTTTGCGGATGACACAAAGATTGGCCGGGTGGTTAACAGTGAAGCTGAGTGTCTTGGGCTACAGGAAGATATAGACAGAATGGTCAAATGGGCAGATAAGTGGCAGATGGAATTTAACCCTGAAAAGTGTGAGGTGATACACTTTGGAAGGAGTAATTTGACAAGGAACTATTCAATGAACAGCATGACACTAAGAACAAAGGGACCTTGGCATCTCTGAAGGCAGAGGGGCATGTTAGTGGGGTGGTGAAAAAGGCATATGGGACACTTGCCTTTATCAACTGAGGCATAGATTACAAAAGTTGGGAAGTCCTGTTGGAATTGTATAGAACCTTAGTGAGGCCACAGTTGGGGTACTGTGTGCAGTTCTGGTCACCACATTATAGGAAGGATGTGATTGCACTGGAGGGGGTGCAGAGGAGATTCACCAGGATGTTGCCTGGGATGAAACATTTAAGTTATGAAGAGAGTTTGGATAGACTTGGGTTGTTTTCGTTGGAGCAGAGAAGACTGAAGGGTGACCTGATCAAGGAATACAAGATTATGAGGGGCATGGACAGGGTGGATAGGGAGCAGCTGTTCCCCTTAGTTGAAGTATCAGTCACAAAGGGGCATAAATTCAAGGTGAGGGGCAGGAGGTTTAGGGGGGATGTGAGGAAAAACATTTTTACCCAGAGAGTAGTGACGGTCTGGAATGCACTGCCTGAGAGGGTGGTGGAGGCGGGTTGCCTCACATCCTTTAAAACTTACCTGGATGAACACTTGGCACGTCATAACATTCAGGGCTATGGGGTAAGTGCTGGTAAATGGGATTAGGGAGGTAGGTTAGGTGTTTCTCACATGTCGATGCAGACTCGATGGGCCGAAGAGCCTCTTCTGAACTGTGATTCTGTGATTCTGTGTTGTTCATGCATTGCACTAATTTCCATGGGACCAAGGAAAATCAGTTTTAGTTTGTCATATTGATGCTATATGTTTGAACCGCGGTCCTCCAATCTTTGTAAAATCTATTGCTGATCTGTCTTGCTTATTGTCTTGCAGGTAAAGGTGACTTGATTGGTGCAAATCTCGCAAATAAAGATCAAGTTATCAAAACCAATTCAGATGTTAAAGCTCTAACCTACTGCGACCTGCAGTGTATTAATCTGAAAGGTCTCTATGAGGTGCTGGAGCTCTACCCTGAATATTCTCATAAATTCAAGGAGGACATTCATCACAATCTCACTTATAACCTCAGAGAGGGTCATGAAAGTGATGTAAGTACAGCAACCATGCTTATTCTATTCATAGTCACACTATGGAGACCATGAAAATTCAGACCTGCATAAATTACTAGTAAATTTTTAAGGCATTAAACTGATTTTTCAACTTGCAACCATAGCTTCAGTCCTTTTTCCTCCTGTGAACTTAAGCCACTATTTCCACTATAGTGTTACTATGTCTGACTTTTGCCCAACAAATTTTCTGATATTTCCAATGTATTACTGCTCTGGCAGAATTTAAATTTGTACTTTTGTTTGGTGCTATTAGTTCTACAGAATATTTACACTGCCCATCTACATATATATCCTTATAAATTCCATTGCCATTCCCATTTCCTCAAGTTTCTTGCCCTCCTTTCCACTCCTGAAACAATTCATATATGTATTGATAAATCAATGTTGGTAATGCTCAGATGTAGGTTTAATGTTGTTTGTAAACCAGGAGCCACAACAATGGATGAAGTAATTTATTACAATTGACAGTACTTCATTCAGCGCTTCATCCAAGAAATTCATCTCCCCAAAAAAATTAGCTGACCGTGAGTGTGTGGCAGGTTCGCCCAGCTCACTTCAAATATTCAGATGAGGCCCAAGGACCAATTTCTGGTGATCCTTGGGGTGATAGACCAGCGGTTTTCTAGGATATGATTTGTCTCCCTTTTGAAAATAGGAACTACATGAGCTAGCTTCCTATCTACGGGAGTTAACCTTAAATTGCTTGAACTATTGAAGATGTAGCCGTAGGACAAACAGACCACCTGTCCTATAGCTTTAATCACCTTTGTATGGATATTAACTGGACCTGAATCCTATCAACTTTGAGCTTTTCTAATCTATCCAAGATGACATTACCTGTACTGAGCACCCCTCATCTGGAATATAAACTTAACTTCCAAGATTGTAGCCTGATGGTCATTTAGCAGCTCTGCAATAACCTGAGAATCAATTTGAATTTTCCCTGCAGTATACTTTTGTGGCATACATGGTCCTTTATGGTCATGTGACATCTGACATCCTTAAACAAACATTTTGTTATTGCTGCCACAAATACGGAGAAGATGTGGAGACGCAAATCATGGAGGCAGAATAGCAGGAACTTGATGCTCAAAAGGCTGATATTAATAACCTGTACAGCAGTGTTGTGACTTTATACTATTATGTCCTGCCTTTGCAAGGATGCGAGGCACAAAGTTCAAGGAGAAACTTATGCTGACTGCCCTTGGTAGTCCCATATTTATGGTGCTGACTGGCTGCAGCAGATGACACAGATGATGGAGAACCTGCAGGATCAGTTTCTCTAGATCATTGTCAGGTGGGTGTGCCAGTTATGTTTGATGGCACACTGATGTGCTCAGGCAGTCAAGCTGTGGTGCTTATTCATTGCCTTGGTATGTCTTCTTTCAACTTAGATATTTTCAACTACAAACTATGGTATTTGGGGTACTTTAAAACCAAATCCCATCATTAATTTTAACTTGATGTTACAAAATCGAAGAGATTAGTTATCTCGCCATTCCAAACCTTCAATGTAAGTTTGTATTTTGAGACTCATTTCCGTTTCCCCTCTATTTTTAAACTCTTTGTTCCACTAAAATCTTATAATTGCTTCAATAACAGGCAGCTTTCTGGTGTTTTTGTACAAAAATATCTGCCACTGATCACACAGGAAGAAAACGAATTGAAGAAAGAGTAATTTTCCCCAAACCCAGCACAAAACATCATTGAAAATTTAAAATAAATATAAATAATATAGCACACTATTATCTTCATGTTTGTTGAACCCCTTTCACCAGATCCCTGATCAATATCTCATGTCCCCTGTGACACATGTTCTGTGCTCATGGGATTGGAAATTTTTACTTCCATTACAGCCACTATTCTGCAAACCTGCAGCACCTTTACTAAACTATAGAAATTCCAGAATACAATGCAGAAAAAAATATAGTCAGAAACTTAGGGCAGATCTTTCCCCTCATTGCACTAAGTGCAGCAGCGGGTGTAAAAAATGACATTCTACCCCCTGCTACAATGGCGGGTTTTCACACCGTATCATCCGCTTCCCATGCTCGGAGGCTCTATAGACTGCCAAATATCACCATCTACAATTAGCATTACTTGTCTCGGCCAGTGTTTCGGTGATGGGATGCACAGTGCTGTATCCCAACATTGTGACGAGAGCCTTGTCGGCTGCTGCTGCTGCGACTGGGATTCTGCAGATATGCTCAAAGAGGCAGCACCTTCTGATGTCTGATGCCAGGACTCCCTCCTCCAGTTAGCACCTCATCTCAGTAAGAACACACGGTCCCGAGGTTTCAACATCCTTCAAAGGGTCAAGATAATGTGAGCTTCATGTGTAATTTTTCACTCTCATATTGAAGTGCATGGTTGAAATGAAAGGTATAGCAAAGCTGGTGTTAATGTTGAACCTTAATGGAGGGCACTTGTCTAAGAGGGTACCCAATGCAATTCATCATCCTCCTGGTGGAATCTGGTGGTAATGAGCACCTCACATGCATGCCTTCCTTATTTGGTCCGTGCTTTGGCCTCTTCCCCTGCAGCCTCGGCTTCCTCAAACTCGACGCCCTCATCACCTTCGATGCCCTCCTCATTGAAGGAGACGTGCAGCTCCTCCATATTGGCATCTGGCAAGTCCTTCCCCCTTTGCAGCGCCAGGTTGTGCAGCATGCAGCAAGCCACGATGATTTGTTAGACCCTCTGGGGAGTGTACTGGAGCGCTCTGCCAGATCTGTCCAGGCATCAGAATTGCATCTTTAAGGTCCCTATGGTATGCTCCACCAATGTTCGGCTAGCAGCTCGAGTCTCTTTGTACCTTCTTTCTGCAAGAGACTGAGGCTGCTGCAGGGGCGTCATCAGCCACGTCCTTTGCAGGTACCCCTTGTCACCAAGGAGCCAGCCTGGATTCTGTGTAGTCCCTCGAAAATGGCCGGGATCTGTGATCTACTCAAGATGTATGAGTCGTGAACGTTTCCTGGGTATCTGGCGCAAACCCTCATGATCAGTTTCTTATGGTCGCAGACCAGCTGCACATTGAGTGAGTGGTAGCCTTTCTGGTTTATGTATTGCAATGCCTGTTGCCAGGGAGCTTTTATAGCAACATGAGTACAGTCAACGGCATGCTGCACCTGTGGGAATCTGGAAATCTCAGCAAAGCCCAGTGCTCTGGCATCCTGGCTTGATTGTTTTCTGTCAAAGTTGAATTAATTGTGGGCCTTGGCAAAAAGGGAGCCAGTGAACTCATGTATGCATTTGTCCCAGTGGAGCCCTGGAAGGAGCCACTAGGGTAAAAGTTCAGAGCGGCCATTACCTTCAGGGCCACTGGCAATAGATGTCCTCCCAGTCCCTGTGGCACCAATTCCTGGAGAATGTCATAAATGTGAGTCACCAGATCCCTGGACATGCCGGCAACACTAGTTCTCACACATCTGCAGATAAGACAAGTGATTTCTGAACACCCCCGGTATTGCGAGCTGCCTACACACGATGTTTCTGTGAGCCTCATCCTCTGCGTCTGGAGGGGGCCCTGCTGCCCCTTGGTCTTGAGTGTTTTAATCTTCCCTTTGGAGTACCTGCCGCTGCTGTTGCCATCTTCTCCTTCTTCTCTCCTGCCTGTATGTGCTTATGCAGGCAGCAATAAATCAGGTTTTATCTTCCTGATGGTCTCCTCTCTGTGTATCAATGAGTAAGAAACAAGAATCACCATTAGCCTCCAAAGGTCCTTTCTCTGTCAATGATTCATCAGTGAATGTGGGTTCAAAGGCTTTGTTCCGGTGTTGGCAACTACTCGCCCCTGAATTAATGGCCAGTGCGGGGTGCATATCAAGATGCTCCCCCACCCCACCCCTGTTTACATGACGGCTGCAATGACATTGCTTTGGCCAGGCACTTGGATGTGCCTATATCACTTGTACATTGATCATTTTGAAGGTGCTGCAAATGGAATGAGGGCTTTCAGGGATGACCAGTATAAGTTGGACATTACAACATGTTTTATGATACACCTTTGCAGAAGTTGCATTTGGCTTTGAAATCACCACACAAGTGTTAGCTTTAGCTTCTCTGAGGAACTCTATCCAGTTCGGGATTTAGAGCATTTATAAAGCATTTTATGCTTTAAGCATTTTAACATTTTGGATAAACAGAGAGCTACTTTATACCCTGTACTCTTTTGAGCAATCTAATAAACAAATGAACAAGTAATCAAATGATCAATCCCTTAAAGGGGCAAAAGTAAAACTTGAAAGGAAGCTTATCAAATTTAAATTAAAATTGTTGTTTTGTGGGGGTTGATGATGCCCTCCAGCCCCTATGGCACCCACCAATTGCAGAAGGCCTCAAGCGTGCCAGTGGACACCCCGTGCTCCCTCCCCAGGGAAACCTAGGTGCAGACGTAACTGCAGAAGAGAGGCAGATGGTCGGACCAAATGACCTTCTGAACTGTCTGTGGCCTGGACCTGTTAATGGCCAGCCCTGGCCAGGCCCAGGAACAGACCCATGAGGAGATCTTCTGATCTGCCCGCCTAACCTGCTGCACCGAGTGGCCAAAGATTAGGAGCGTGGGGCTGAAGTGCAATTAAAATTTAAGGAGCAGCCCCCGCAAAGAATGAAAGGGGTTGCAATCTCACATAATCTACATATACATGGAACATGGACTCCTCAAGGTTACAGAAATTACAGATGGCCTGAGAGCCTGTGAATGGACTCAATCTCCTACTGCATGGAACTGCTGCATGCAACTCCCTTCATGCCAAATCCCGGATGGATAAAGAGAGGACTCTGATTTAGAGAGCCTCCCATTGGGGGACCACACTTCCTCCAGACAGGAGGACAGAATGCCACAATGTGAGAGTTACTTTTTATGAGCACTTAACCCTTACTAAACGATCCAGTGGCCTTTGACCACCAAACCAGGGACACAAATGAAAAAAATAATGAGCACCAAGCAAGTTTGGAAGTTAGGAAAAAAGTATTTCCCTAAGCAGTGGAATGACTTCCAGACATCCGTGTTGCAGAGCTCTGAAGAAGGGTCACATAGACTCGAAACGTTAACTCTGTTTCTCCCTCCACAGATGCTGCTGGACCTGCTGAGTTTTTCCAGCATTTTCTGTTTTTGTTTCAGATTTCCAGCAGCATTTTGTTTTTATGCCCTAGAAGGGTATTAGCAACCAAGGACTTACAATGAATTGGTCAATGATTATGCTTGGCAAAGTACTGCATAGTTTGCAATTGCCTTCTGCAGTACGGCTGACCAGGAATCTCTCCCACTCTTACCATCTGCCATCAGGCTTTTTGGAAAGATTTTCAGACTGATAATCAACTTGTCTGGCCACGTTATGAATGTACCTTCTGTGGCCATCAAGTCTTGAAGTGAGACTTGAATCCAGAGGTAAGGATGCCACCACTGTGCCACAAGACCTCCCTGCATCGTGACTAGACATTTAAATAAGAAGGCTCACTCATCTAAGACAATCACTGAGATGGGGGGAGGCAGCAGGGTAATGGTAATGTCACTGGCTAGTAATCTACAGGCTAGGATAATAGTCAGGGGACACAGTTTCATATCCCACCACAGCAGCTGATAGGAATTAAATTAAATTCGTAAATCTGGAATAAGTAATGGTGACCATGAAACCACTGTTGCTTGTCATAAAAATCCATCTGATTCACTGATGTCCTTTAGGAAAGGAAATCTGCCGTCCATACCCGGTTAGGCTACATGTGACTCCAGACCCACAGCAATGTTGTTGACTCTTAAATGGCCTAGCAAGCCACTAAGTTGATTCAGACCGCTATGAAGCCTAAAAAAACCAGACAACCATCTGGCACTGGCCTAGGGACCGGAAATGACAATGGCACACCCAGCCCTGTAAACCCTGCAAAGTCCTCCTTACTAACCTCTGGGGACTTGTATCAAAATTGGGAAAGCTGTCTCACAGACTAGTCAAGAAACAGCAGGACATAATCATACATACCGAATCACACCTTACAGATAATGTCCCAGACACCACCATCATCATCCTTGAGTATGTCCTGTCCCATTGGCAGGACAGACCCACAGATGTGGCGGTACAGTGGTATACTTTCAGGACGGAGTTGCCCTGGAAATCCTTAACACTGACTCTGGATCACATGACATCTCATGGCATCAGGTCAAACATCAGCAAGGAAACCTCCTGCTGATTACCACCTATCACACTCCCTCAGCTGTTGAATCAGTACTCCTCTATGTTGAACATCAATTGGAAGAAGCACTAAGAGTAGCAAGGGCACATTATGTACTCTGGGTGGAGGACTTCAATGTCCATAACCAATAATAACTTTGTAACACATTACTGACAGAGTTGGCTGATTCTTAAATGACATCTGCTGCAGACTCAGTCTAGCAGCAGTAGTGAGGGACCCAACAAGAGGGAAAGACCGATCTGACTTTGTCCTCACCAATCTACCTGTCATGGATGCACCTGTCCATGAGGGTGTTGGTAGGACTGACCACTGCATGGTCCTTGTAGAGACTAAATCCCACTTTCACATTGAGGTACGCTCCATCGCATTGTGTGGCACTACCACTGTACTAAATGGAATAGATTTCGAACAGATCTAACAAAAACTGGGCATCCATTGAGAAAGAAAGACTTGAGGAGAAGGATGTACAATCCGTGGCTGATTAAGAAAATTAAAGATAGTACCAAATTGAAAAAAAAGCTTAGAATACTGTGAAGATTAGCGGTAGGTCAGAAGATTGACAGATTTTAGAAATCAGCAAAGAATGACTAAAAAATGAGGAGAGAGAAATTAGAGTATAACAGTAAAGTGGATAAAAATATTAAAAGCAGATAGCAAGAGATTTTACAAATACTTATAAAGCAAAAGAGTAGATAAAATGAGTAACTTATGCAGCAGGTAGCCCTGGTCACCAAACAGCCAGCCTCTGCTTTGATGTGTGGCTCAAATATGGTGGTAAACGGTGACTGGCCCAGGATGAAAACATTGTGGCTGCTACCAGGGTAGCAGACATTCACCAAGAGATGCTCAGTGCATGACCAGCTACACACTAAAAGAGTGATAACTTTTTCAGTCTGGTACATTTCCCCATTAATATGTATTACCCGCAGAACCAGGCATATGCAGTTGATGGCTCCCTGCTCCATTGGGAATTCTGCTACCCTGGTATAACGACGCCTATTCCCCCTGCTTCTCTCTAACCAGACAGAAGGCTGTGAAATCCTCCTCCTATTGTACAATGTCTCCGTTACCTCCCTGATGCATCTTTATAAATTGTCAATGTTACCAGTTCCAACCTGGAAAGAACTACTTATTTAGAAATCAAGGGCTAAGCTCATCTTTACAGTAACTGGGAGACTGTCCTTCACCTGCTCTGCAGCTACAGGTCCTGGTCGAAGAGATGGCATAGTCCAGTGACTGCCTCCTTGGTGAACCATAACTGCCTCAGACCACACGCTTAGCTGAGATGGAGGTAGAAGAACAGCCTGAATACCCTTGGTGTGTTGGGTCGTCTAATGAGAGCTCTCCTCCTCCCTCCTCTGTGCACAGTTTCCCTCTCTGATGCCTGGACTCCACATCCCTGGTGCGCTGCAACCCAAGAGAGATTGTAACTGTAAGTTTCCATTAGTGCTACTAGGATTTCTGCTGACAGGCCTTCAAAGTGCTGCACTCCTTATAAAATCAAACAACAGACTCTTCCAACATCTTTTCAGAAATCCTCCAACAACACTGAGCACAGTATCTCCACTCCTATGCAGCAGCAAAAGGAAATCAAAAGCACCTCACATGAAAGCCTCCTGCTGATCCTTTTAGATAGATCTGGTGAGTGGTCCTTCATGCAGCAGTACACATGTTAAAGAAGGGGCGTTAAAAGCCAAAAGGGGAGATTGGATGCCAAAAGCAAATCAGATGCTGAATGACATCACAATCTGTCCACTCTGCAAAGAAAGGCAGACCACACTCACACCCTTACAGGCTTGGCATGCTGTGGAGGTTATGCCCGAAGGCCGGAAGGAGTTCAGCCACGAGCTTTGACTGTCAGTGTATTCATTGTGTCGATACCTGCAGTGCTACAGAGCTCAATTTTGCAGTCACAGTCGCATTGGATGCAATTTGTGACATTGATAAAGCCTGTTTCACTGCTGTGGCAGGAATCTCTATTAATAAATCCCTTGTGCTTCTTTAAAAACTTTACTGCTACCTTCAATGATTTGTGTATGTGGACCTCCAAATCACTCCACTTCACCCCATGTAAAATTGTACCACTTAGTTTATGTTGTCTCTCCTCTTTCTGCTGTCCAAAATGCATCACTTCACTTTTCTGCACCAAATTTCATCTGTCATGTAGCTGCCCATTGCCCCAGTCCATCTATGTCCTTCTAAAATCTGTTATCTTCCTTACCATTTACTATGGGCAGAATTGTCCCATATTTGCACTAAGTACGCTAGCAGGTGGGAAAAAAGTCCTTCTGCCTGCCAGCCACAATGGTGGGTTTGCATGCCATATCGTCTGCTTCCCCAGAGTGTTCCGCTTCATTAATAATGCATTCCCACAAAACACACCAGATCGCTGGCAGGGTGGCCTCTGATTCACCCACCCCGCCATCACCTCAGGCCTTCAGTAATCTGGGTGCCATATTTAAAGGGCACCCCTGCACAGAATTAGCACTCTCTAAAGGATCAGAAGCTGCTGCAAAGCCATGGCTGCCAAAGGAAGAGAACATGCTACCCCCAAATTTAACAACGCCTCCCTCGGGCACCTATTGGATGCAGTGGAGGCCTGCCGTGAAGTCTGTTATCCCCGCTCTGGGCTAAGACCAGCAAACAAGGTTACCAATCCAGCACTGGAGGTGGTGGCAGCAGTGGTCAGCACCAGTGCTCATCAAAAAAGTATAACCACCAAGTGCCGAAAGAGGATGAATGATCTCCTCCATTCCGCCAGGGTAAGTCATGCTTCTCATTGCTCTCAACTCTCACACTCACAAACCCATCACACATCCATAGGGATCTCACTCACTGCCAGTTCAAAGGACATCACCATTCACTCTCTCACACACACTTTCATCTGACATGCAGAACGTGTCCTCATCCCATCCATGGCACCACTCACCACCCACACATATGAAGCATCCTTGTCATCTGGCCTGGCAGCCACCATGCTTGCACTCTCCATCTGTATTCATGCAGGACAAACTGGCACATGACAAAAGGGAGAGGTTGCAGACTGGTGCAGGAATGCTTGACATCAAGGTCCTGACAGGCTTTGAAAATAAAGTCATCTAGCTGGCCCATGACGATCTGAACTGTTCCTGTGCTGATGGTGAGGCCAGCGGTGCTCTACCAAGTGAGGATTCAGCAGTGTAACTTCTATTAGACAATCATGCTGTGAGTTCGCTCTCCTCTTCCACAGTCCCCTGCCATGCATTAATTATCTTTCCTTGCTTTCGCAGGCACATCTGGGAAGCAGAGGATGGGGGGTGGGGGGGGGTCCTCAAGCCAGGACCTCAACTCAAGCCCCAAAGACACCTTGGAAGAAGAATCTGATGGCACCCTACTTGAAGACCAGCCACAGCGTGACCCACACCCTTCACCAGCGCAGAGTCACACACCTCAGTGGGACCTAGTTCTCGAGTAGCCTCAGGGTCACAATCCAGTGAGCACATCGCATTGTCTGATCCACAGCAGGTGCAGGAAAGTTTCCAGCAGTACTCTGACTGCTGGAGGCCAGAAATCTGCTGAGTCCAAGTCAGTTGAGGAGCCTCTCAACTTGGTCATTCCTCAGTTGCTGGAGCTGCAAAGACAAGCTTGGGAACATCAGAAAGGGAGGTCCGCCACACTCCTCAGATTGCAAGGCACAATGGAGGAGTCCGTCTGTCTTCAGTATGAGGTGATAGTGCCAGCATGCCAACGCATTGAGGTCAAGGATATTGGTCCTGCACTGCTGCACAGGCTCAACTCCATCAGTGATGCCATAGTCGGCCTCCAGCAGTGTCAACACAAGAGGGGTGCAGGTCTGCTTAATCTCACTCCAGCTTCCTCTTCTCCACATGGATCAGCCAGGGGCCCTTGGGGACCCATAGGGAGGAGGATCAGCATGTGGACAACCTGGGGCCATCCACCCAGGTGACTTAGGGAGTGTTGGCTGATTCAAATCCCCTCTTCCTGTGACCCCCAGCAGCCCCAGCTCCAAAGGCCGAGAAGGGTGTCACTGCCACATAGCAGGACACCTAAAGCAGGCTTGGGCCCTCCAAATCTTCATCCTCCAGATGACGCCCGGCAACATCACCACAAACAGGGTGTAGCAGTCACAGGCTGCCTCTAGCTCCGCTATGGATGTTAAGGGAGCACCAGGACATAGTGGCAGGGTTAGGCAGGTTAAGAAGAGTAGTTGCACAGCCTGGGTACAGGTGTTAATCACTTGTTTATAATGTTCACTATTGTAAATAAACTCCCAAGAATGTCTCCTTGCCTATGACTCCTTGTTATGATGAGCAGTGTTCGTGTCACTCAGATGTGAAACCTTGGTTCAGGCAAAAGATAAAGGCAAGTGTCACAGTCCAGGGCCTCATCCCTGTGCAGTGTGTAACCTTCAGCCCAAAGTAATGGTCTGGCTTCACACTCACTGGACACATTAGTGATGCCTGCGCCTCGATAGAGCTTGTCATTGCTGCCAGAATCACGTGGGCAGGAGCCACAGAGTTCCATCATTCTTTCTGTATGCCCTCAGCATCTTTGAGGTGGGGCTGGCCCCCATCTCTTTAGCATCTGTGACCTGTGACCCTGTGCTCCTGAAGGGGACAAGTGCTGAAGGCTGACAAAGGATCAGGTGCATTTAAAGTTTCACGGCCATGTCTCCACAACTTGACCCTGATCACAGAGCGCAAGTGAGCTGCCCTCAGCCTGACAGGAGTCAGACATTCTCAGAGGCAATGTGATGATCTATGGAGTGTCCTCACTGTGTGTCGTCATCATCCTCCTGGAATCTAGTGACTATTAGGTCCTCTGCTCATCTCCATGACATAAGCCTGAGCACTGAGCGTATGTGCACTGCCATCAGCCACACAGGAGTCAAACATCCTCACTGCATCTTGTCATCATCCTCCATGAATCTTGCAGTTATGAGGGCCTCCCGAGCATGCCTGGCTTGTCAAACCACTGCGATGGCCTCATTACCAGCATCCTCGCCTTCGAGGACCTCATCACCTTCAGCCCCTTTGACAGCCTCCTCATCGGAGAATACATGCAGCTCCTCCATCCCCTCCTTAGCCAGGTCCTCCCGCCATTACAGCACCAGGTTGAGAAGCACACAACAAGCGACGATGATGCGTGATACCCTCTGGGGACTGTATTGCAGTGCTCCACCAGACCTGTCGAGGCACTGGAACCTCATCTTCAAAACTTTTAGTCCATCAAAGTCAGGGTCGCTGCATGAGTCTCATTATACCGACCCTCGGATGATGTCTGAGGCTGCCACAAGGGCGTCATCAGCCACGTCCTCTGTGGGTAGCCCTTGTCCTCGAGGAGCCAACCCTGCAGCCTCTCTGGACCCTGGAAGATGTCAGAGATCTGAGACCTGCTAAGGATCTAGGAGTTGTGGACACTTCCTGGGAATCATGTGCAGACCTGTAGGATGTGTTTGTGATGGTCGCACACCAGCTGAACATTCAGGGAGTGAAAGTCCTCGCGGTTGACATCGTTGACTGCTTGTTGCCGCAGAGATCTAAGCGCCACGTGAGTGGAGTTGAGGGCACCCTGCACCTGTGGAAAACCTGAAATCTGCACAAATCCCAGGGCTGTTTCTTCCTGGCTTTCCTAATCCCAGGCGAAAGATGCCTTGTCCCCTTTGCAAGGATGGCGTCCTTTACCTCCTAGATACACTTGTGCATGGAGGCAAGTTCCCACACAGGTCACCTGTGGAGCCCTGGAAGGATCCACTGGCATAAAATTGATCACCACGGTCACCTTCACAGCCACTGGTGGTGGATGCCTTCCATGTCCCCATGGCATCTATCCTGCAGGAGGTGGCATATGTGACCGGCCAGTTCCCTAGATATGCGCAGTTTTCAGCGACACTGGTTCTTAGTCATCTGCAGGAATGACAAGTGCCATCTATAGACTCTGGGTCTAGTGAAACGCTTACAAGTGACGGCTCACTGTGATCTTCAGCTGCATGTGCAGCAGGCCCTGCTGCCCCTTCATCTTGAGGGAGGTGCCCTCCCTTTGCCAAACCAGGCGCCTCCGCAGCTCTCTTCTACTACTTCTCTGCTCCCTGTAAGCCATGAGGCATACCACTAAATCACCAGGCTCCATGATCCTGATGTTCTCCTCATGCAGGTTCAAAGAGAGGGATGCATGGGTTAGCATATGTGTCCTAAGAACCTCACTTGTTTAAGTCTGAAGGCCCCTTCATGCATGCAGGTGAGTACTGGCCACCACATGGATGGCCAGTGTGTAGTGCGTTTCATGGCTGTCCAATACCCCAGCCACCTCCTCCCCACTCCACCTGACGGACTTGTGGCAGCTTCGGCCACTGGACTGCATGCTGTGCTCTCAGCTCAGGCATTCCCCTAACCCGCACTGTAAGGCTGCGCTGTTCATTTGAACCTTAATGGATACTGGTCCGAACCTTAATAAAGACATTGCAAGGAGCTGTGAGTGCCTTCACTAGTGATTGCACCATGGCCGTATTTCGCAAATGGATTCTACTTATCCAGTCGGCCAATTGATCTGCTGCCCCCTAAAATGCACATTAATTTGCAGTCTACGCCTTAGAGTTGAAAAGTTCTGGAGCATTTGGGGGCACTTTCATGCTTGAGTGAGTGGAGAAGCTTCAGTGGCCCAACTCCAATCATGGCAACGAAGCTGTGGCTGAACAGTTTCAGGAGCAGAAGAATGCTCACTTTGACAAACTTTTCCAAGTGCGTAGATGCTTCCCTCACTGCCCATTCCCCCCTACCTCCTGGCACGTGCTCGAATATTTCTTTCAGTTTGTGCTGCCTTGCCCCCCACTGTCCCCACCTGACTCCCCCACCATGTACCCCCCCCCATTCCCCACCACCCACCCCACATGAACCGCACCTGAGCCCTTGCCCCGGCACCGCATTGAAAGCCAGCCGGGAAAGAGCGACTTGCTTGTACCCACCTCGAATGCACAGCGCCTCTTCCTTGATGTCCTACAGGCAAAGCTCGTGAGTGCCGAACAAGTCTGTGTGCACCACGTTCCCCTCGAAGTTCACATTGCCAGGTGCGCGCCTTTTAAAGGCAGTTATGGAGCACACTGTTCTGAAGTCAGGCCGACCTGGGTAGTAAATTTGATGTGGGGTGATGATTCCAGCAAGCAGGGCTGGCAATGAGATGGTAAAGTATTGAAATTAGGTTCCCAGCATGTAGCGGCGGGATATGCTGCCTGCCATTGACGCGTGAGGTGGACAACCGCAAATTGGTTTCATGACGGCATGAAACTGATTTTTGGCCTTATTGCCATATTGTCCCCCCTGCCTACCATGACACCCGAGCCAACAGGGCTGAAAAATTCCAGCCTATGTTTCAAATTAGTATCATCCACAAACTTTATAATTATGCCATTTGTACTGAACTCCAGGTTATTAAAAAACACTAAAAAGAACAGAGGTCCTAATACTGACACACCAATCTGAAAAACAACCTTTCAGGATTATCCTCTGCTTTCTGCCTCTGAGCCAATTTCAATTCCACACAACCAGTGCTCCTATAACCCCATGGGCTTCAATTCTTGTTTTTTCTGTTTACCATCTACAGCTTGAGTTCATTTCCAGAATCACTTTGCCTCCCCCCGACACCTTCTGATTTGTTTCTGAAGGAAATTGTATTCATCTCAATGTGCCTCCTTACCTTTGTCTCTGCAGAATTTGCTGAGTTAGTTTTTCTTCCTTTTATCACTTCATATTGTTTTGTCAATCTGATTGCGGTCAAGGTTATTTAGTCTATGCTTCCTAAGCCTAGGGTATGCATTTATCTTGCATTTTTAACAATATGCCTTTAAAAGTGCAATATTCTATTTGCTGTTAGCTGAGATGTTATTAAAAAATAGACCACAGTCAATTTCTTCCCTTGTTCCCTTGATTTCCTTTGAGAAGCTGGCTGAATGGCTGAGCCAAGAATCATTTTAGAGAAGGACAGTGGTGAGGTACAAATGAATCCTCAGGCAAAGTTTTGACTAACACCAACATATAGTTTTCACTGGAAACTGTTTCAGAATTTTCTTCAACAAAATTATTCCTATTTTGTCTCCCAAAACAAAAAGTAAATGTATAAGCTGCAGTATCATTTACATCTGCCGCCTCAAACTGCAGGATCTTGTTTAAAAATCTAATTTCTGGTTTTTCAACATTTTTGAAATCTGTGCAGTATATAAAGTTTGTGAAATGTCTTACCCTGAAGATCACTTCATTAGAACCTGACCAGTTTTGTAAGAGATCTGAACTTAACAAAACAAATTATAACGTTGGATGGTGCTTGTGTTACCAGTTACATTTTTCATATTTGAAGTATAGTTCCTTTATTAAGTATTGCAAATATTTTAACAAGTGATGAAGTGAACAAGCACTTTAAATTACAGTGCAAGCTCAGCCTTCTTGTTGAGCTTCCAGGCTGGAAGCATTATAAGTAGCTGTTAGCTTAGGTATGTTTTAAGCCATATCTTCTTTGAAAATGTATGAACAGGGAGTAGTAAGTGTCAAAACATTGGCAGTTGCCTCAATATGCAATCTTTCAAAAAGACTCAAGAAAATATTTTTTTTCTTTCTGTTCTCCAAGTTCATCCTGACTCAATGACTATTAATTTTATTACCAATGCCCATTGTGACATAGATACCACTTTCAACAGGAATGATCTGATGGAATTTGGAGACTTGAAGATTGTGCAAGACATTGGCAGAATTGTCCCAGATTGTTCTAAGTGCTGCAGCAGGCGGGAAAAAAAGTCGTTTGACCCACCGGCCCTAATGGCGGGTTTTCGCACCTTATTGTCCCATTCCTGGCGTGTGCCACCTCATTAATAATGCATTCATAAGAAATACTCCATATCGCTGATTCTTCTGCTTCAGATGCATCTGATTCATCAATCCACTGTCATCTCAGGCTTTCAATAATCTGGGCGCCATATTGTAGTCATTATAGTTTGGATAAACTTAGGACTGTAGTTTTAAGATTAATCCTGTGTTGGAAGACCACATGATTTGTGTAAAATTTGTTAGCAGACCTCTACAATAGAGTTCTTCTTTAGTTATGGAGTTTGATGCAAATGTGTAGTTGCTGCTGCTGTCTTGTAAATAAAGTTAATGTTTCCACTGCAAAAAGTTGCCTGGAAAATCAACTCTATAATACATATTTAAAGTGTGCCCCTGCACAGAGTTAGCAATCTCTAAGAGATTGAAAGCTGCTAGAAAGTCATGGCTGCCAAAGGGAGGAAGCACGCTGCTCCCAAATTTAGCGATGCCTCCCTTGGGTACCTACTGGTCCCAGTGGAGGCCCACCATGAAGTCCTCCAATCCCATTCTGGGTGAAGACCAACAAGCAAGGTCACCAATCCAGCATGGGAGGCGGTGGCAGCAATGGTCAGCGCCAACGGCCTGCAAAAAAGGTCAGCCACCCAGTGCCGAAAGAGGATGAATGACCTCCTTCGTTCCTCCAGGGTAAGTCATTCTTCTCATCACTCTCAACTCTCACAAACCCATCACACATCCACAGGGATCTCACTAACTTTCAGTTCAAGGGACATCACCATTCACTCCATCTGCCCTGTGGATCATGCCTTCATCCCATCCATGGCACCTCTCACCATCCACACATGCAAGGCATCCTTCTCACCTGGCCTGGCAGGTGTCCTGCTTACACTCTCTCCATCTGTCTTCTCACAGAACAAGCTGGCATACAACCAAGTGAGGATCCAGCAGTGCAACATTCATCAGACAATCATATTGTGAGTGAGTTCCCCGTTCTCCAGTCCCTGCCATGCACTAATTATCTCTCCTTGCTTTCACAGGCCACATCTGGGAAGCAGCCAAGGGGGTCCACAAGCCAGTTCCTCAACTCAAGGCCTGAAGAAACCTCTGAAGAAGAATCTGATGACACCCTAACTAAAGACTCGTCACAGCGCTCACCCACACCTCCCATCAGCGCAGTCGCATACCTTGGTGCGAACTAGTTCTAGAGTAACCTTGGGGTCACAATCTGGTGAGCACATTGCACTATCTGAGCCACAGCAGGTGAAGGCAAGGACTTCCCAGGTTTCCGCACTCAGAGGACTGCAGGAGGCCAGAAATTTGCTGAGTCCAAGTGAGATGAGGAGCCTCAGGACTCGGTCATGCCTCGTTGCTAGAGCTGCAAAGGCAAGCTCAGGAACATCAGGAAGGAATGTCCGCTGCACTCTTCAGATCACAAGACACGATGGAGGAGTCCAACCACCTTTGAAGTGATGTCGCCGAAGTCAACACTGGTAGGATGGTGGCCACCATGGAGACCTTGGTTCAGGACTTCAATCCTGCACTGCTGCGCAGGCTGAACTACATCACTGACACCATAGTTGGCCTCCAACAGTGTCAACATGAGAGGTGTGTGGGGCAGCTCGATCTCATTCCAGCTTTCCCTTCCCCTCAAGGAGTCAGCCAGGGGCCGTTGGGCACTCATAGGAAGGAGGACCAGCAGCTCAACACCCCTGTGCCATCCAGCCAGGTGACTTCGGGAATGTCTGGCCAATCCAAATCCCCTCTTCCTGTCACCCCCTCAGCCTCAGCTCAAAAGGCTGAGGAGCACGCAGCTGGCCCACAGACACCCAAAGCAGGCTAGGGCCCTCCAGGTCTCAGCTTTCCAGAGGATGCCCAGGGACATCATCACAGACAGGGCGTAGCAGTCAGCAGTCTTCCTCTACCTCTGCTGTAGACCAAGACATAGCGGCAGGGTTAAAAAGGTTAAGAAGATATAGTTGCACAGCCGAGGCACAGGTGTTAATCACTTGTACATAAAGTTCACTATTATCAATTATCTCTCAAGAATGCCTCCCTGTCTATGGCTCCTTGTTGTGATGAGCAGTGTTTTTGTCACTTAGATGTGAAATCTTGGTTCTGCACAAGATAAAGGCAAATGTCACAGTCCAGGGCCTCTTCCCTGTGCAGTGTATAACCTACATAGCAAAGTAATGATCTGGCTTGACACTCACTGGACATATTACTGATGCCTGCACCTCCGTGGTTCCTGCCATTGCTGCCAGAACATTGTGGGCAGGCGTCACAGAGTTCCATCATTCTCTCTGTGTGCTCTCAGCATAGCCTGGTGTCCCCATATCGCTTCAGCATCTGTGACCGGTGACACTGTGCTCCTGAAAGGGTCAGGTGCTGAAGGCTGACAAAGGATCAGGTGTGTTTAAAGTTTCACAGCTGCATCTCCATGGTATGGGCCTAATCACAGAGCGCAAGCGAGCTGACCTCAGTTAGACAGGAATCAGACATTCACAGAAACAATGTGAAGATTTATGCAGTGTCCTCACTGCATTTTGTCATCATCCTCCTGGACGTTAGCAACTATTAGGGCCTTCGCTGCGTCTCCATGACATGATCCTGAGCACTGAGGGCATGTGCACTGCCATCTGCAACACAGGACTCAAACATTCACAGATACAAGTTGAGAATGTCAGGACTATCCTCAATGCGTCTTGTCATCATCTTCCATGAATCTTGCATCTATGTGGGCCTCCCGAGCGCGCCTGCCAAGGCTGGCTAGTGTGATGGCTTCATCGCCACTATCCTCGCCTTCAAGGACCTCATCATCATCGCCATCCCCTTCGGCATCCTCCTCATTAGAGGAGATGTGCGGCTCTTCCATCTGCTCTTCAGCCAGGTCCTCCACCTGTCATAGCACCAGGTTGTGGAGCACACAGCAAACAATGATGATGCGCGACACCTTCTGGGGACTGTATTGCAGTGCTCCACCGGACCTATCGAAGCACCGGAACCTCATTTTAAACATTCACATTATTTGCTCCACCAAAGTCCAGGTCACGACATGAGCCTCATTATACCATCCTCTGCTGCAATTTGAGGCTGCCACATGGGCATCATCAGCCTCTGCGGGTGGCTCTTGTCCCTGAGGAGCCAACCCTGCAGCCTCTCTGGACCCTGGAAGATTTCAAAAATCTGAGACCTGCTAAGGATCTAGGAGTCGTGAACAGTCCCTGGGAATCGTGCGCAGACCTGTCGGATGTGTTTGTGGTGGTTGCACACCAGCTGAACATTCAGCGAGTGGAAGCCCTTGAAGTTGATGTAGTTGACTGCTTGTTGCCAAGGAGATCTAAATGCCTTGTGAATACAGTTGATGGCACCCTGCAACTGTGGAAAACCTGAGATCTGTGCAAATCCCAGTGCTCTTGCTTCCTGGCTTTCCTGGTTTGGGTGAAATGCACAAAGTTCTGTGCCTTCACAAACATGGAGTCCATGACCACCTGGACACACTTGTGTGTGGAGGTTTGTGAGATCCTGCACAGGTCATCCATGGAGCCCTGGAAGGAGCCACTGGTGTAAAAATTGAGTGCTGCAGTCACTTTTACAGCCACTGGCAATGGATGCCCTCCATGTCCCCGTGACACCAAATACTGCAACAGATAGCTTATAGGACCAACCAGTTCCCTAGACATGCTTAGCCTTCAGCGACACTTGTTCTCAGTCATCTGCAGGAATGACAAGTGCCATTGATAGACCCAGGGTCTCGTGAAGTGGCTACGAGTGAAGGCTCGCTGTGGATTTACAGCTGCATGCACAGTGGGCCCTTTCACCCCTTCATCTTGAGGAAGTTGCTCCTCCCTTTGTCGAGCCAGTCGCCTCTGATGCTCTCTTCTTCCTCTTCTGTGCTCTCTGTAGCTATGAGGCATATCGCTAAATCACCAGGCTCCATGATCCTGATGTTTTCCTCCTGCAGGATCAAAGGGAGGGATGCATAGGTTAGCATAACTGTCCGAAGGACCTTTCTTGGTTCTGAGCATATGATCAAGGAGCAGGAGTAGGCCATTCAGCCCTTGGGCCTGCTCTGCTACGTAATAAGATTATGGCTGATCTGATAGTAACCTTAAATCTGCATCCCGCCTATTGCCGATAACCTATCACCCCCTTGCTTAGCAAGAAGCTATCCACCTCTGCCTTAATAATATTCAAAGACTCTGCTTCCACCACCTTTTTGGGAAGAGAATTCTAAAGACTCATGACATTCTGAGTGAAACAATTGTGCCTCATCTCTGTTTTAAATGGGCGACCTCTTATTTTTAAACAGTGACCCCTCATTCTAGATTCTCCCACAAGAGGAAACATGCTCTCCACATCCACCCTGTCAAGACCCCTCAGGATCTTATAGGTTTCAATCAAGTCACCTCTTACTCTTCTAAACTCCAGCAGAAACAAATCTAGTTGTTTTTCAAAAGACAACCAGCCCATTACAGGTATTAGTCTGGTAAAACTTCTCTAAACTGTTTCTAACACTTTTACATCCTTCCTTAAATAAGCTGATCAATACTGTACACAGTTCTCCAAATGTGGTCTCATTAGTTTTGTACAACAGAAGCATAATCTCCCTACTTTTGTATTCAATTCCCCTCACAATAAATTATAACATTCTATTAGCTTTCCTAATTACCTGCTGTACTTGCATAGTAGCCTTTTGTGATTCATGCACTGGGACACCCAGATCTCTCTGCACCTCAGAGCTCTGTAATCTCTTACCATTTAGATAATATATTTCTCTTTTATTCTCATAACTTGCACTGCAAGGCTGTGCTGTTAGCTTGAACCATGATGGATACTGGTCCAAATCTTAATAAAGACATTGCAAGGGGCTATGAGCGCCTCCACTACGCAAGGGGATTCTACGATTTGTCCATTCGGCCAATTGCTCTGCTGCTGCTAAAGCGCGTATTAATTTGCAGTTTGCAACCGAGGGGTGAAAGGTTCTGGAGCATTTGGTGGCACTTTCATGCTTTTGAGTTGCTTCAGTGGGCAGAAAAGCTTCAGAGGCCTGACTCCAACCATGTCAATGGAGCTGCAGCTGAATGGTCTCAGCTACAGAAGAATGTTCACTTTTGACAAGTTTTTCCAAGTGTGTGGCCTCACCCCCCATTCCCCCATGATGTGCTTCAGTACTTCCTTCAATCTGTGCTCCCTTGCCCTCCACCCACCCAGCATGTGCTTGTGTAATTCCTTCAATCTGTGCTGCATTGCCCCTCACACACCCAACACTGGCCTGACCCACATTGAAGCCCTTGCCCCATCACCACATTGAAAGCCAGCTGGGTAAAAGCGATTTGCCTGTACCCCCCAAGAATGCGCGTCACACCTTCCTTGATTTCCAACAGGCAATACTTGCAAGCACTGCACAAGATTGTGTGCACTTACCTCCGTGTTCCCCTCGAAGTTCAGGTCGCCAGGTGCATGCCTTGTAAAGACAGCCATGAAGCACATGGTTCTGAAGTCACGCTGATGTGGGTGGTAAATTTGTCATGGGGGGGTGATTCCGGCAAGCAGGGCTTATAATTAAATGCTAAAGTATTGAAATTAGTTTCCCGACCTGTGGCAGCGGCAGACGCTGACAATGGCAAACTGGTTTCACGATGGCATAAAACCGATTCATGGCATTCTTGCTGTATTGTCCCTCCCCCGCCCATCATGACGCCCGACACCAATGGGACTGGATGATTCCACCCATTGCGATGGATAAGGTCCTTTGGTGAAGAGACCACAGTGTTTCGATCAGCCGCAACAAATTTGGAAACTTATCTATGTGCTTTGCAAACAGTTTTAAGGGAGGAAGGGAGAAATTAGGAACTGGTGATGTTTGCTGATGATTGAAATATTCAGTACAATTGCAACTCTTCAGATACTGAAGCAGTACATATCCATATGCAGCATGAAATGGACAACATTCAGGCTTAGGCTGATAAGTGATAACTAAAATTCGTGCCACGTAAGGGCCAGACAATGATCATCTTCAACAAAAGAGAATCTAACCATCTCCCTTTGACATTTAAAATAGAATTACTATCACTGAATTCCCCAACGTCAATACCTAAGAGTTAACCAGGAACTGAATTGGATCAGGAGTATAAAAATTGTGGCCACCACAGCAGGTCAGAGCGAGGAATTCTGCTACAAGTAACTCACCTCCTAACTCCTCACAGCCTGTCCACCATCTACAAGGCACAAGTCAGGAGCGTGATGGAATACTCTCAACTTGCCTGGATGAGTGCAGCTCCAACAACACTCAAGAAGCTGGACACCATCCAAGACAAAGCAGCCCACTATATTGGCAATGTTATGATGCAGCAGACAATATGTGCCAGGCAGACCAAATTCACAAGGGAAACTTGGTCGCACTATCAGAGCAGTTTTACAATTTGTATTTATTTCAAGATGTGTGCACTGAATTCAGAAGTAATAAGTCCACCAATACTTTTAAATATTAAAAAAAACTAAATTAAAATATTTATTAACAAAAGAAAAGATTTCAAGCACATACATAAGACTACAATTACTACTAACTACTCCTAAAATTCCTAATTAACCTGATTCTCAGTTGCACCCCCTTTAAGGCAATGGTCTGAAATAGATTTTAGATTTTAGACAGTTCCAGCAAATTAACACAATACCCTGGACAGTGGAATTCCAACTATCCTTTCACCAGCTTCAGTTTGGTAGGCAGCAGTATGTACAAATACTGGAGGCTTCATTACGGGCTATTTCACACACTTCTGTTAGATCTCACAATGCCTTCTCCTAACACAGAGCCTCATTCTCCTTTATATATGTTTCTCTCTTAATATGTAAATTCTATTGTTTCATATGTATCTCCCTCATAACATAAAAGCTTTCATGTTGTCACTATATAATGTCAGTAACCCTTAGGAAAAATAAACACATTCCTTTGCCTTGCTTATCTGGCTAGTTGTAAACAGACTGAGATCCATCTGAAATTCAAATCTCCCTTCATTTATCTAAAAATACAAATTGCCTTCACACCTTACATGCTAAGCCATCAACCATGTTTAATCATTAGCATCTCTAGCACCTAGCTTCGGTAAATGAGTTAAAGGTTGCAGTCTACTTGACACCAAATGTAACTAAATCACACACAGACAGACCCCACTATACTTACCCCCATAAGCCTACTTTACAATAAGCCAGAAAAATATTATGAAAATGATCATACTTTCATGACAGGCACCACCTTAAACATTCACTCCCTCCACCATCAGTGTACTATGGCAGCAGTGTGTACAATATACAGCATGCAGTGCAGCAACTTGCCAAAATTCCTTTGACAGCACCTTCCAAACACACAATCTCTATCCATGAGAAGAACAAGGACAGCAGGCACATGGGAATACTGTCACCTGCAAGTTCCTCTCTAAGCCTCACACTTGACTTCGAACTACATTGCTGTTCTTTAGCTGTTGCTTGATCAAAATCATCGATCTCCCTTCCTAACAGCAGTGCAGGTATACCTACACCACATGGACTGTGGCCGTTCAAGAAGGTGACTCACCCACCACCATCTCCAGGATAATTAGGGATGGGAAACCAATGCTGGCCTCACTAACAGCATTCACATCCCGTGAATGAGTAAAAAAAATGCATATGCTGGATTGTAGGGGACATAACTTACTATTAAGAAAGTGATCAGTGACACTGAACCTGAATGAAATGTCCAGCATTAATTGTAAAATATAACAATGATATAGGTCCTGAAAGTAATGTAGCAGCAATTAAAGATCCAATATTTAACTTTAGTTTGTATTCTGTAGCTGCAAAAATCATTTTGAGGAATTTCTTTCTACCATAATTCAACAAGAAGTAGAGACTGACACTAAAACTGATGCCAAACCAGGAAATAATATAAAACATCACCGTTATTTCTTTTAGCGCTATTCATTAACTTAAATATTTCTTTGCAAGGAAGGTTCTAGGTTACTTTCATCACTCGATGCCCTGATAATTACTTGGTTACCTTTGCTGTTTTCTGCTGATCGATAAAAAGATGACTGGATTGCATTGTGTTCACCTGCTGAGCTGGAGTTATTTCAAAAGAAAGCAGTCAAGATGATGAAGTAGCGTCAACACCAACACAATGAATACTCAGGAACAGAGGCAGTACCATGTATAAAGCTTTGGGATGGAGAGCATACTCGTGGTAGGCTGTGCAAATAATGGAACTGCCCTGACGTTTGCTTCCTCAGTCAATCAACATAATTACTAGTCAAAAGCAGCTGATTTAGTAACATATCCAACTTAGATTGACTACTTTCTGGCTTTCCAAAGAAATAAGGCATTAGTTAAAGTGCTGGAGGATTGGGGCAGATCACTTGCTGACAACAATAGCTGATAGGAATACACTTTGTTCTGTTCTATTTATATATGTAACTATAGTTACATGACACAATCAAAAGTATACAGTGCTTTCTTTAGATTATGAACAAGGAGCAGAAGGTCATTCGGCCCCTCAAGTGTGCTCTGCCATTCAATAAGATCATGACTGATCTGATTGTAATGTCCTCTCCACATTCCTGCTTACCCCAAAAACCTTTCACCCCTTTGTTAATCAAGAATCTATCTAGCTCTGCCTTAAAAATATTCAGACTCTGCTTCCACTGCCTTTTGAGGAAGAGAGTTCCAAATGCTCAGATCCCCTGAGAGAAAAAAATTCTCCTCATCTCTGTCTCAAATGAGTGACCCCTTATTTCTAAACAATGATCCTTAGTTTTAGATTCTTCCGCAAGAGGAAACATTCTCTCCAACTCCACCCTGTCAAGACCCCTCAGAATCTGAAAGGTTTCAATCAAGTCACCTCTTACTCTTCTAAACTCCAGTGGATACAAGCCTACCTTGTCCAACTGTTCCTCATAAGACAACCCGCTCATTCCTGGTATTAGCCTAGTATTCCTTCTCCAAACTGCTTCTAACATACTTACATCTTTCCTTAAATAAAGAGACCAATACCATACACAATACTCCAGATGTGGTCTCACCAATACCCTGCACAACTGAAGCATAGCCTCTCTATTTTTGTATCAACTCCCCTCACAATAAACAATAACATTCTATTAGTCTGCTTAATTACTTGCTGTGCCTGCATACTAGCCATCTGTGATTCATGTACTAGGACACCCAGATCCCTCTGAACCTCAGCTCTGCAATCTCACGCCATTTAGATAATGAGCTTTTTTTTCATTCTTCCTGCCAAAATGGACAATTTCACATTTGCCCACATTGTACTTAACTTGTCAGATCCTTGCTCACTGACTTAACCTATCTATGTCTCCTTGTAGCCTCCTTCTGTCCTCCTCACAACTTACTTTCTTACCTAACCTTGTGTCGTCACAGATTTAGCCACCATACCTTTGATCTCTTCATCCAAGACATTTATATAAATTGTAAAAAGTTGAGGCCCCAGCACTGATTCTTGTGGCACACCACTCACCAACCAGAAAATGACCCATTTATACTAAACATTGAGGTTAAGATACAGATAATTGCAATATTCTAGGGCAATGGTTTGCGACACCCATGAACAGTATTTTGCCCCATTTTTATTTATTCAAAAATTCCCTTCGAATATGAAAGGTGAAGAACTGTTAAAATAAAAAAAGATCAACACACTTTCTAAAGCAGAAAGCATCCCCAACAGTTTCTTGTTCCTTGCAAGCTTTCATTACTAAATTAATCTTACTATTTCATGGAATCATAGAATCTTCCATTTTAGATCTTAACAATCCACTCTGCGAAAAAAAAACTTCTGCTTCATATATATGTTCTTATTTCTACAGGGAATTTCAAGACTGTCCAACAAAACATATACAATATCCCAGGTATGCTGCAGCTTTTTGAATTATTCTGCTTATTAGAAAGTAGCTAAATGCCTAAATAAGTATAATTTAATAGGGCTTTGCTTTATATTCTTAATTTTTTCATTTAAATAAATTAGAGTTGCGAATGGAAAATACTAAAATAAATAGTGTCCAGAATGGTAGTTCTTGCACTGTGACATTTAAACTGATAGTTAACCTTTTCTGACCAATCTATTGCAAAATTGCTATGTTATCAATAGTAGCTGATTAGACATTGTCTTCCAAATTCCTGATCACGAGCTAGAGTAAGCAATTCACTTAAATCAAATACAGCTCTCATTGTGCTGCATGATCAGAAGTACCATAGGAACATATGAGCAATGACAGACAGGAAAAACTCTTCCAGTCTGTCCCATACAATTGTGATACCTTTGCAATATATCTATATAGTCTCCTTCCCATCTAAAAACCGTGCGATCTCCTGAGATAGGCAAAAAAAACAGGTGAAATCCCAGGTCAATTTGGGGTAAAAATATGTAAAATTCCTCTCCGCCTCCCTTAAATGATCAAAATGAGTGCAAAAGATTATTCTTTTCATGATAACTCATTAAATTCCTTATATTACCTACCTTTTGTCAGAGGTGAGCTTCCTCCGACCAGAAACAGGACCTGTGATCTTGAAGGAATTCAGTGAATTCACATCCTGTGCATGACCAACAGCCTGTTCTAAAGGTTCATTATTCTCTGTAAAAAAATTACCACCTGACATCCAACCTACATCTTGCCTCATATTCCTTAAAATTGTGACACCTGGTTCTCACTAATTTATTTAATTAGAACAAATTGTCAATTCAAACACAATCCAGTCCCTTCATTATTCTGTGAAACTCGATCAGTTCATCCTAAGTCTATGCTTCCCTGAAGCAGTAAAGTCATTGTTCTTTTAGTCTATCTTGATAGATGCATTGGATCGAACCAGGAATTATTCCAACGGCTCTCCTCTGTGTCCTTTTCAAAGCCAGTATCACACACCATTTGAGGAATTCAAAACTGAAAATAGTATTCCAACTAAGGCCTGACTAAGGTCTCGGACAAAAATAATTAATATGCTTTGCAATGTGACCAATAGTCCTACAAATGTACCTCAAATGCCTTTTCGCTCTAACTATCACATCATGGTATTGTTCATAATCTTTTAGTTATCTATGCATTAGAATGCTCAGATCTCTTTCTTTCTCCAATTTTGGTCATGGTTTTCCCTGAAGGGTATATGAATGTTGACCATTCATCCTGGCCACATGCATAATACTGCACTTTTCCAAATGAAACACTGGGTGGAATCTTACTGGCTCCATGGAGATAGATTAGGAGGCAGAACCTGGAGGAAAGTTAGGAACAAGCCTGTCGGGTCCCCTCCCAGACACATTCCCGTCTCTGAGCAATCTTGCCAGAAGTTCAGTCAATATGGCAATGGCTATCCACCAGGCAGCAGCAGGTGGTCAATAGGTCCATTCAGGGTGCCGCCAGGATCTTCTGATGGCAAACACCCCGATGAGGCCAGAGGCAGTTAAATAGAGGAGCCCTACTGGCATCTCCTATTAATCACCCAACATGGAGCTGATAGGATGAGAAGGCAACAGCTGCGGAAACAAGCCATCCTGTGGAGGGTTCTCTGAGTGAATTTTAAATTTTTAGAATGCTGCAGAGAGTACCTCCATTTTGAGGAGTCCTTGTTTTCTCAGCAGCTCCCACTTCTCTTATTGGGAGGACCGGCCAACCATAGTTTCGGGCCCCTCTGATTGGCCCTCCCACCTCAAGAACCAGCACACCATCTTTGCTTGGACATGGAGGTGGCATGTTAATTGGCCATCTACTGTAAGATCGCATCACCCTGCAGCCAGCCAATAAAAATAGATCATGTCATGCCTTTGTTCCTGGCTGCATAAAACTTTCAAAGGCGATAAGTTTCATCCCATCATTTGCCAATCAAAGGCCCAATTCCCCCAACACGTCTGGATTTGCCTGAAGCAATTGAGCATTGCCTGTAGTCCCAACGCTCACAGAGATCATAATATCATCTGCAAATTTACAGATCATGCCTGCAACACCTACATCACGATCATTAATAAAACAGTAAAGAGCAACAGTCCCAACACAGATACCGGTGGAACACCATGGTGACTGATCTCCAAACAGATCTAATTATAACTACCTTTTGACTACCTCTTTCCAGCCAATTCTCACACTAGCTCAATATGGTTTCACTAATATCAGAGGCTTTGAGCTTGTAGAGAAATCTCTTGTGTAGTGCCTTGTCAAAAGCTTTTTTGAAGTCTTAAGTAGACAATATCTACCAGGCTTTCCTCATCCACCATTCTGGTGACTTCTTCAAATATTATAATCAAATTTGTTAGACATTACCTTCATATTTTGAAGCCATGTTGGGTCCTTAATATGTCCCGTCTACCCAAGCAATCATATAGTGCATCCTTAATGATTCATTCAATCATCTTTCCTGTTATTGATGTAAAATTAATGAGCCTGTAGTTATACAGGTCAATCTTGTCTCCTTTCTTAGCAATGGGTCCGCATTAGTCCCTGTCCAGCCTATAGGAACAATGCCAGAGTGCTATAAGCTATTAAAATACAGACAAGGGGTTCATAGCACATTTTATATTCACATTATAATTTAATACTAACTGTTGAGTATTGTCTTCAAGAGTGCAAGGTACTCAATTAGTATTTCCGCCATACCCCATCTCTCAGTTGAGACATTAAACTGAGAGCTCGGTTGCTTTCTCAGGTGGACATAAAAGCTTCCCAGTGTTCTGGCCAATGTTTATCCCTCAGGCAACATCACTAAAACAGATTACCTGATTATTTATTTCATTGCTGTTTGTGGGACGTTTTGTGTGCAAATTGCCTGCTGTGTTTCCCTAAAGTAAAATAGTAACTTCATTTCAAAAATACTTCAGTGATTGTAAAGCGCGTTGGAATGTCCTGAGGTTGCAAAAGACACTAAATTTCTTTTCTATTACATTATATCATTTTTAATCTTCATTTATCGTACTAGGTCCCTTGCTAATCAGAAGCAAACTGTTTAGTTCCTGACACTTCTGTGCTGATTGTTTTTTGTCCCCATTTACACGTAGTCAGATTCCAATGGAAATGGGAACCTAAACCAGAAACTCGCTTCGATTGTAGAAGATGAAGAGTTGGTGGAAGAAGTGGATGAGACTACACCATTGTCACGTGTTTCTACCAGCTTTGCATCCTACAATCGATCCTTGAATTTTAACAAAACTATGAATGCCAGCAGTTTCCTTGGAGCTAATCAACAGCTCCTCTCAGGCCCTATCGGCTTCAGATCTCCCATCAGGGGCTGCAGTGTAATGATCAGAAGCAGACAAGATTATGAATCTGTTAATTTAAGGAGTGGAAAAGACAAGAACCTAAAACTGCAGCTCTCTGCACTAAACACATTTGCTCCTCCTGATCTCAGTCCAAGGTACAACTTATTCAATATATTTCATGTTTTTCTTATTTTCTTTATATTTTCTTTCTGTGGTTACCAAAATGAGGGATTTCAATGGAATATGTTTCTACCCTGGGTACCCACTGCATCAAGCTGTATAAACTGAAAATTACAGATGGTGCTATTAGTGTATAAGCACAATATATTTACATGATCATCCTCTGTCACCTGTTTTAGCAGTGCTGTTACCCTATTTATTTTAAAACAATTAATTGCTCCATAAAATAGTGAACAGAGGAATGTTATGTGAACATGTTACATATTTATTTGCTAGGACAAAAACATGACAATGTTGCCAGCAATAATTTCTAACATTCCAGATTGAATTTTGTAAGCTAGATGGACAGAAAGTGAGAGCCTGCCAGTTTTTTTTTCTTTTTTGGCATGTTTGTGTCACTGGTAAGGCCAGCATTTGTTGCCCATCTCTAATTTCCCTTGAGAAGGTGGTGGTGAGCCACCTTCTTGAACCACTTCAATCTATCTGGTAGAAAAAGTCTAACATAGCGTCTGTTTTCAAAATACTTATCATCAAAGTGATTGTAGTTTTAATTTAGAATAGTTCCTATAAGTTTACTACTGGATTCCATAAATTGACAACATAGCACAAGAGACGCAAAGTTTGTGTTCATACATTTTCTTCAGTTGCATTTTGCTGTTTTTCAACACTTATGGAATGTGTGACTATCCTGGCAATCAACCCTCCATTTCACCCTTCCCAATGCTGCTACGATAAAGTAACGATTCTGTTCCATGTATAATCTCAGTCAAGGGTTAACTAGCCGCAGACCTTTAAGGTAATTAAGGGATACGACTTTAATACAAGCTTATAGTTGTTAACATATAAGTTTACTGTGAGAGTGATTAGCAAACGCTACCTTCTTTCACTAATACTCCTACGGGTTGACTAGATTTAGCTGAGCTTTTCATAAATTATTGAGGACTTAAAGTTTTTAAATGTGAAAAGTCTTTACTATTGTTACATTTTTGATCTCCAATTGTAGTTCGTCAGTAAAGTCCCGCCGTTCGCGAGGGCTCACGTGAAACCTCGCGAGCGGCGAAATCGCGAGCGATGCACATGCTTTTTAATGGTTTGTGCCGCTACTGTACAGCAAATTGTGGTACCTGTATATGACAGACGAGGGAGCATCTGAGCAATACAGGACATGTATTGAAAATTTTAAAAAGAGACAATCCTCATTAAGAAAAAAACAAATCACTTCAAAACTGGCAGACAAAATCAGTGAACATTTCAAAATTGATCAGAGCCGTTATTGCAGCTCTGGATCAAGAGATTTACAAGTTAACCGTTCTGTTGTGGCTGCACTTCAGCTGCAGTCATTCCAGGCTCCGCTTCTCAGTCCTGTTGGAAAGGTGCTTAAAAAAGAGAATTAAACATCCACGGCCAGAACTAATGGAAGGAATCCGCTTCTAGAGAAATTGACACCATCTCCCATTAAAACTGTTGAGGTCTCTGCTCTGTCATGGCTGCCATTTCCTTGGGGAGAAAGGAAACGAAAACGCAGATTTGCAAACAGTTGCGCAGGCAGTGGGCGATGCAGTGTACAAAGGCTTTAGCGTGAGCAAGCAAAAACATGAACAAGGAAGTTGTGAAAGGCAGGACTTTATACACACCAAACCGAACAATGTATGTTGAAACAAATCTAAAGCAGAAGTTTAACGTTCTGCAATCTCCAACTGAAGGTGCACTAAACCTGAGTGCATGAGGTAGTGCACAGTCAGCAAGTCAGAGTTGCACTGATTTATCATCAATGTACTTACATGCGTGTGTGCAGCAATAATAAAGGAAACGCACAGTACAACAAATGGATCATGCAAAGCAAAGAGAAATTATGAGAAACATTGGTATTGAGGCACCCATCCACCCCACTTCTTCCTTGACCAACATCACTAGAATAGATAAACTAGTTTTTCACCTCATTGCTGTTTTTTGGATCTTATTATGCCCAAACTAGCTGCTGAGTTTTGCTACAAAACAACATTTCAGAAGTAATTAATTGGCTGTAAAGGCTTTACAACATCCTGAGGTTGTGAAATCACATATAGAGCCACATTGATCTTTTTTTAAAAGGTGCCTGAATGAATGCTATGACTAGGTTCTAGATTGGGCTCCAATCTATAGTAATCTGTTCTCTTTGCATTCAAACGATTGGAGAAGCAGATAATGCAGGATTTCAACAACCTCCTTGGTGTCCAGTGGTCTGTAGACATCAAGGTTTCTGGATAAACAAAGGAACAGAGAATGGCAGGAGCTGATGCAGATAATGAAGGTGTCTTTCAGGGTGAATCCATATCTGCATCACCCAGCTACCCATTCAAATAACTGCAGATGTATCACTGATAAGGTTGGTATCAAACTGAAAGAAAAGGCATACAATGCTCCAAAGGTTAGTGGTAGCACAGAAGATTGGGAAAGTTTTGCAAACAACAAAGGACAACTAAAATATAATAAGGAGGGAGAAATTGGAGCATGGGAGAAAACTATTAAGAAATATAAAGACAGACAGTAAAAACTTCTACAAGGATATAAAAAGGAAAAGAGTAGCTAAAATGAGCATTGGTTCTTTACAGATTGAGACTGGGGAATTAATAGTGGGAAACAAAGAAAGGGCAGAGGCTTTGAATAGGTATTTTGTATCCATCTTCACAGTAGAAGATGCTAGTGAATAGAAATAAAGTGATGCGAAAACTAATGGAACTTTAGATTGACAAGTCACTTGGTCCTGGTGGCCTGCACCCTAGGTTCTTAAAAGAACTGGCAGCAGAGATAGTAGATGCATTGGTTGTAATCTACTGAAATTCCCTAGATTCTGGAAAGGTCACATTGGATTGGAAAATTGCTAATGTAACAACTCTATTGGAGAAAAGTGGGAGACATAAAGCAGGAAACTGTAGGCCAGTTAGCCTAACATATATCATTGGGAAAAAAAGCTAGAATCCATTATTAAAAGAGGTAGTAGTAGGACATTTAGAAAATCATAAAATTATCAGGCAAAGTCAACGTGATTTTGTGAAAGGGAAATCATGTTTGACAAATTTATTATTTGAGGATGTAATTAGTAGGATGGATAAAGAGGATCCAGTAGATGTAGGGTATTTGGACTTCCAAAAGGTATTTGATTACGTGCCACGTAATTCTCAGGATGTGGTCTTCGCTGGCTGGGCCAGCATTTATTACCCAGCCCTAGTTGCCCTTGAGAACGTGGTGCTGAGCTGCCTTCTTTGACCGCTGCAGTCCATGTGGTATAGGTAGGAAGGAAGTTCCAGGATTTTGACCCAGCGGCAGTGAAGGAATGGCGAAATATTTCCAAGTCAGGATGGTTAGTGACTTGGAGGCGAACTTCCAGGTACAGTGTTCTCATCTATCTCCTGCCCTTGTCCTTCTAGATGGTAGTGGTCGTGGGTTTGGAAGGTGCTGTCGAAGGAGCCTTGGTGAATTACTGCAGTGCATCTTGTAGATGGTATGCACTGCTGCTACTGTGCGATGGTGGTGGCAAGAGTGAATGTTTGTGGATGTGGTGCCAATCATGTGGGCTGCTTTGTCCTGGATGGTGTCAAGTTTCTTGAGTGTTGTGGGAGCTGCATTCATCCAGACAAGTGGGGAGTATTCCATCACATTCCTGACTTGTGCCTCATAGATGGTGGGCAGGCTTTAGGGAGTCAGAAGGCGAGTAAATCGTCGCATGATTCCTAGCCTCTGGCCTGCTCTTGTAGCCACAGTATTTATATGGCTAGTTCAGTTCAGTTTCTGGTCAATGGTGACCCCCAGGATGTTGATAGTAGGGGATTTAGTGATGATAATGCCAATGAATTCTCTCTTATTGGAGGTGGTCATTGCCTGACATTCATGTCATGCGAATGTTACTTGCCACTTGTCACCCAAGCCTGGATATTGTCCAGGTGTTGCTACATTTGGACATGGACTGCTTCAGTATCTGAGGAGTTGCGAATGGTGCTGAACATTGTGCAATCATCAGCGAACATCCCCACTTCTAACCTTATGATGGGAGGAAGGTCATTGATGAAGCTGCTGAAGATGGTTGAGCTGAGGACACTATCCTGAGGAACTCATGCAGTGATGTTCTGGAGCTGAGAGGACTGACCTCCAACATCCACAACCATCTTCCTTTGTATTAGGTATGACTGCAAACACCAGAGAGGATTTCCATTGACTCCAGTTTTGCTAGCACCCCTTGATGCCACCCTCGGTCAAATGCTGCCTTGATGTCAAGGGCAGTTACTCTCACCTCAGCTCAGGAGTTCAGTTCTTTGGTCCATGTTTGAACCAAGGCTATAACGAGGTCAGAAGTTGATTGGCCCTGGCGGAACCCAAACTGGGGGTCAGTGAGCAGGTCAATGCTAAGCAAGTGTCATTTGATAGCACTGTTGATGAGCACTTCCATTACTTTCCTTTTTATCGAGCATAGACTGATGGGGCGGTAATTGGCTGTGTTGTATTTGTTCTGCTTTTTGTGTACAGGACATACCTGGGCAATTTTCCACACAGCCGGGTAACTGCTAGTGTTGTAGCTGTACTGGGACAGCTTGGCTAGGGACGCAGCAAGTTCTGGAGCACAGGTCTTCAGTACTATTGCTGGAATATTGTCAGGGCCCATAGCCTTTGCAGTATCCAGTGCCATCAGCCATTGCTTGATATCGTGGAGTGAATTGAATTGACTGAAGACTGGCATCTGTGATGCTGAGGACCTCCAGAGGAGGACAAGATGGATCATCCACTCGGCACTTCTGGCTGAAGATTGTTGTGAATGCTTCAGACTTATGTTTTGCACTGCTGTGCTGGGCTTCTCCATCATTGAGGATGGGGATATTTGTGGAGCCTCCTCCTCCAGTGAGTTATTTAATTGTCCACCAACATTCACAACTGGATGTGGCAGGACTGCAGAGCTCAAATCTGATCCGTTGGTTGTGGGATCACTTAGGTCTGTCTATCACTTGCTGCTTATGCTTTTTGGCACACAGGTAGTCCTGTGTTATAGCTTCACCAGGTTAACACCTCGTTTTTAGATATGCTTGGTGCTGCTCCTGGCATGCCCTCCTGCACTCTTCATTGAACCAGATGATCCCCTGGCTTGATGGTAATGATAGAGTGAGAGATATGCAGGGGAGGTAACGAGTAGGTTAGACAAAGGAGAGCCAATGGATGTTATCTACTTGGACTTCCAGAAGGCCTTCGACAAGATGCCGCACAGGAGGATGCTCAGTAAGATAAGAGCCCATGGTGTTAGAGGCAAGCTACTAGCATGAATAGAAGATTGGCTGTCTGGCAGGAGGCAGAGAGCGGGGATAAGGGGGTCCTTCTCAGGATGGCGGCCGGTGACTAGTTGAGTTCCGCAAGGGTCAGTGTTGGGACTATAAATTTTCATTTTATACATTAATGATCTAGATGAAGGAACTGAGGGCATCCTGGCTAAGTTTGCAGATGATACAAAGATAGGTGGAGGGACAGGTAGAATTGAGGAGGCAGGGAGGCTGCAGAAGGATTTGGACAGGTTAGGAGAATGGGCAAAGAAGTGGCAGATGGAGTACAACGTGGGGAAATGTGAGGTCATGCACTTTGGTAGGAAGAATAGAGGCATAGACTATTTTCTAAAAGGGGAGAGAATTCAGAAGTCTGGAATGCAAAGGGATTTGGGAGTCCTAGTCCAGGATTCTCTTAAGGTTAACTTGCAGGTTGAGTCGGTAGTTAGGAAGGCAAATGCAATGTTGGCATTTATTTCAAGAGGACTAGATATAAAAGCAGGGATGTGCTGCTGAGGCTTTATCAGGCTCTGGTCAGACCACATTTAGAATATTGTGAGCAATTTTGGGCCCCGTATCTCAGGAAGATTTGCTGGCCCTGGAGAAGGTCCAGAGGAGGTTCACTAGAATGATCCCAGGAATGAAAGGCTTAACTTATGAGGAACGTTTGAGGACTCTGGGTCTATACTCGATGGAGTTTAGAAGGATGAGGGGGGATCTGATTGAAACTTACAGAATACTGAAAGGCCTGGATAGAGTGGATGTGGGGAAGATGTTTCCATTAGTAGGAGAGACTAGGACCCAAGGGCACAGCCTCAGAATAAAAGGAAGACCTTTTAGAACAGAGATGAGGAGAAACTTCTTTAGCCAGAGAGTGGTGAATCTATGGAATTCATTGCCACAGAAGGCTGTGGAGGCCAGGTCATTGAGTGTATTTAAGACCGAGATAGAAAGGTTCTTGATTGGTAAGGGGATCAAAGGTTACGGGGAGAAGGCGGGAGAATGGGGTTGAGCAACTTATCAGCCATGATTGAATGGCGGAGCAAGCTCGATGAGCCAAATGGCCTAATTTCTGCTCCTATGTCTTATGAGGTTATAGATTGTGTTTGAGTACAATTCTGCTGCTGCTGATGACTCACAGTGCCTCATAGATGCCCAGTCTTGAATTGCTAGATCTGTTCGAAATCTATCCCAGTTAGCACGGTGATAGTGCCACAGAGCACAATGGAGGTTATCCTCAGTGTAAAGGTGGGACTTCGTCTGCACAACTGTGCGGTGGTCACTCCTACCGATACTGTCATGGACAGATGCATCTGCAGCAGGTAGGTGGATGAGGACGAGGTCAAATATGTTTTTCCCTCATTACCTGCCGCAGACCCTGTCAAGCAGCTATATCATATAGGACTTGGCCAGCTCAGTCAGTAGTGGTACTATCGAGCCATTCTTGGTGATGGACATTGAAGTCCCCCACCTAGAGTACATTCTGCGCCCTTTCCACCCTCAGTGCTTCCTCCAAATGGTGTCCAACATGGAGGAGCACTGAGGCAGTATGTAGTAATCAGCAGGAGGTTTCCTTGCCCATGTTTGACCTGATGCCATGAGACTTCTTGGGTCTGGAGTCAATGTTGAGGACTCCCATGGCAATTCCCTCCCGACTCTAGACCACTGTGCTGTCACCTTTGCTGGGTCTGTCCTGCCGGTGGGACAGGACATAGCCAGGCTTGGTGATGGTGGTGTCTAGGACATTATCTATAAGATATGATTCCCTGAGGATGACTATGTCAGGCTGTTGCTTGACTAGTCTGTGAGACAACTTTCCCAATTTCAGCACTAGCCTCTAAATGTTAGTAAGGAGGACTTTGCCATTGTCGTTTCCGGTGCTGAGATTGATGCCAGGTGGTCCATCTGGTTTCATTCTTTTTTTGTGACTTTGTAGTGGTTTGTTACAATTGAGTGCCTTGCTAGGCCTTTTCAGAGGGCATTTAAGAGTGAACCACATTGCTGTGGGTCTGGAGTCACACGTAGGTCAGACCGGGTCAGGTAAGGATGACAGATTTCTTTCCCTAAAGGGCATTAGTGAACCGGATGGGTTTTTACAACAATGGTTCCATGGTCATCATTGGACTTTTAATTACAGGTTTTTATTGAATTCGAACCCAGGTCCCCAGAGCATTGCCTGGGTCTCTGGATTATTAGTCCAGCGACAATACCACTATGTCATCACCTCCCTCTCCCCTGCCTTACCATGTGTTTACTACACCTGGTAAGAACTTATGGTATCGGGGTGATATTTTAGGTTGGATGAAGGACTAGCTAACTAACAGGAAACAAGTGAGCTGTGATAAATGGGTCATTTTGAGGATAGCAAACTTGGAGTGGCATGCCAAAGGGATCAGTGCTGGGGCCTCACCATTTTACAATCTATTAATGACTTGGATGAAGGGGATGACTTTATTGTAGCCAAAATTTGGCAGATGGAGTATCACTTGGGAAAATATGAGGTCTGTTGAGGAGATACTAAATATGAGGTCTGCTTTGGCAGGAATGATGGAAAAGCAAAATATTATTTAAATGCAAAGACTACAGAATGCTACAGGACAGAAGGATATGCCCTTGTACACGCATTTACAAAAAGTCAGAATGCAGGTACAGCAAATAATTGGGAAGACAAATGGAACATTGGCCTTTATTGCAAGGAGGATGGAACATAAAAGTAGGGAAACTTTGCTACAGCTGTGCGGGGCATTGGTGAGACCACATCTAGAGTACTGTATACAGTTTTGGTCACCTTACTTAAGGAGGGACAACTGGAAGCAGTTCAGAGAAGGTTCCCTGGACAGATTCCTGGGATGAGGGGTTGGTCTTATGAGGAATGGCTGAATAGATTGGATCTGTACTCATTGGAGTTTAGAAGACTGAGAGGTGATCTTATTGATACATATCAGATTCTGAGGGGGCTTGACAGGGTAGATGCTGAGAGGATGTTTTCTCTCATGGGGGAATATAGAACCAGGTGTTAGATTTTCAAAATGAGTGTCACCTATTTAAGACTGGGATGCAGAGGAATTTCTTCTCTCAGAGTGTTGTGAAACTTCGGAATTTTCCAGAGAGCAGTGGCGGCTGGGTTATTGAATATATTCAAGGCAGATTTAGACAGATTTTTAATTTGCAAAGGAGTCAAGGGTTATTTGGGTGAAGGGGTTGGGTGGAGAGCGGGGTCGGGGGAGGCAAGAAAGCATCAAACACACTGGACATCAGCAGCATGACTGCCGGCAAATTTTAATTAGCAGCCATTGTCTGCATGCTTCCAGTCAAATGCCCGCCTGACATGAGTGAAGATCAAATGCTGGTCAGCAGGCTTGGACCGAAGCTCAGGCATCAGCAGACTGTCAGCCAGCTGCAGTTCTGATGAAATGCTATCAACCTGAAATGTTAACCCTTTCTCTCTCCACAGATGCTACCTGACCTGCTAGGTATTTCCAGCATTTTCTGTTTCTCCTTTCAGATTTCAAGCAGTATTTTGTATGTCAGGCTGTTGCATGACTAGTCTTTGCGACAGCTCTCCCAATTTTGGCACAGGTCCCCAGATGGTAGTGAGAGGATTTTGTAGTGTTGACTTCACAGGATGTGCCTTTCTCCTTTTCAGTGTCTAGGTCAATGCCAGGTGGTCCATCCACCTTTATTCTTATTCAATTTTTCTATAGCTGTTTGATACAACTGAGTGGTTTTCTAGGCCATCTCAGAAGTCAACTAAGAAACAACCACATTGCTGTGGGTCTGGAGTCACATTATGGCCAGACCAGGTTAGGATGGCAGATTTCCTTTCCTGAAGGACATCTACTGAACCAGATGGGATTTTGCAACAATCTAGTAGTTTCATGATTTCATCATTACTAGCTTAATTAGATTAATTAGTTGAATTAAAATTCCGCCAGCTGCCATGATGGGCTTTGAACTCCTGTTCAGTGAACATAAGCATTAGTCCAGGTCTCTGGAGCATTAGCTGATTAACATTATCAAAACGCTACTGTTTTTTTTCCACTAGGAGAGCACAGTTCAGAAGTACAAGCCACACAACATTCACTTTCACAAGGACAAAATACATTCAACACATCTCCAGCACACACTCTAAAAGTTAATAAAAGTTGGAATGATTGATTCTGGAATATGAATAACATTGTGCACTGTGGTCTAAATGTACTGTGGGTGCTGAACACTGTGTTAGCAGCCCCTGAAGCAGGATCTTTTTTTTCACCAGAAGCACTGATGACAATTTGAAGCAATTGGTTTTCTTGGCTAATTTAAGCAGATAATGTTGATGTATTTAGTAGTTAAGTGCCTCTTAATCTAAATGAACAGTAACTATGTAAATCACTGCACTTTAGTATTGATGTACAACCACTGTAACTAGATCTTTTAAATACAACTTTTCACACATGAAATGGATCATTCAAATTTGCCATTTTATATTATATAACTAAGTGTTTCATTCTTGTAGAATTGTTGATGGCATTGAAGATGAGAAAAGTTCAATAGGGGACCAAAGATTTGAGTTCTGCACTGAAAATATGGGACAAGAATCACTCAGAATTCCAACCTCAAAAGGTAATGCATGTCATGTTCATACTTGAGCCAATAGACATGTATTCCTCCATTCTATCTGAATATTATTTAAAATTTGCCTCTGGCATGTACTTATGCCCCATCACTCCGGAATATTTTTATGCCAATCCAATATTTACAATGGAAATGGACTTTGTTAAATTAATAGCAGAGAAACCCTGCCTAAGGATGTTAAAACTTTAAAATAGAAAAACTTGATGTAAACATTTCACTGTCAAAATTTATTAATTAATTTGTCATGAATTATTCAAAATCTTTTTTTTTTGAGTAAAATGTTGTTGGATTTTCTTCCTCAGTAACTGAAATTTCCGCAATCAAAAGGAAAATGAGAGACGACAGATTATGGACGAACGGTCCAATACTGCAGTGTTGTGCTTTCATCAAATTGAAAGTTGCCCTTTTTTTTAAGTGATTTGAACCATAGTCAGCTGGGAAATGTTGTTTCTTTTTTTAATGCTTTACCTTGCTAATTTTGTCTGTCAGTTTTCTTCCCTTCTCTGTGCTTTTTGCTGTGACGTGATTCCACAGGCACTGGGCACAATGGTATACCTCGCAAAAGAGGCCATTACTCATCCGGAGCCTGGATAGTGAGTATTCTCAGGTTTTTGAGAACAGAACACCCTGACACTGTTCTCACCTGAGATCCACATCTGCACAAAATCATCAATTATTAGTGATGAACTCTTGACGATGGGTAGTTTCAGGGAAACTCCCCATTAAAGGGGAACAAGTAAGCCAGTGGAGCTGCTGTAGATAGTAAATCACCAGAGACTTTCAAAACTATTCCATTAAGCTAAGCTAGGCTCAAGATTTACAATTTGACAGACTCAGAATGAGTTTGAAAGTCCCACTCCCCTGCCACACATTTGGGAGTGCTGCTGCCGGAGGGATAATCCCAGTCTGTGTCTACTGTTGCTGAAAAAAGTATAAATATTAAATCAGTCTTTCAGCCACATAGGGGCCATTTTAACTGGGAGCAGGATTTGGGTGAAGGGGTTGGGTGGTGAGTGGGGGCGGGGGAGGCAAGAAAGCATCAAACACACTGGACATCAGCAGCATGACTGCCAGCTAATTTTAATTAGCAACCATTGTCTGCATGCTTCCAGTCAACTGCCTGCCTGACATGAGTGAAGATCAAATGCTGGTCAGCAGGCTTGGACTGAAGCTCAGGCATCAGCAGACTGTCAGCCAGCTGCCGCTAGAGGACAGTTCATCAGTAAGAAGGGTGCTTCAGGGGCACTTTGTAGGAGGGACCAAAGGTGGGAGGCACGGGGACGTGCAGGTCAGGAGAAAGGCAAAGTTACCATTTGAGAGCCGGAGATGTACTCTTGATCTGCCTGGCACCCCAGGAAAAGCATAAAAACGTCCAATTAATGGTTTCTTTAAGTCCCTGATCCTTTTCCCTATGGTGGCTTCTGCATTTGAGCCAGAGTTAAAATTGTGATTGGGGTCTGATTAAATCATCAGACTCAATCTGCATATTTAAAGAGACACCCCACCAATTTCAAGAGATTACCTTTGCTGTTTGCTCAGAAGAGTAGGTTAAATTTAGGATTGGCAGGAAACAGGTGATAACAGGTAAGTGACATCATGTCTGAACTGCTTACTTGCCCAGTTTCCACCAAGTGCCAAGAAGGAAAGAACAGTTTGGGCCAGTACTCTTACTTCTCAGTTTTTACTGGCGTTCCATTTTAAAGTATACAAGACCAGTTCAGATCAGTATTCTTATTTCCCAGCTTTTACTGTTTCTTTCCTTCTGGGTGGGTAGGTTAAAATCTAACAGCCATTTATTTTAAATCTCCAGATTATTATTTTAAAAATGCTAGCATTTTCAAGTAATTCAAATTGCTGCAGTAAATATAATCATTAGTACATGGTACCAATGAAGTAGAGGACAGTAGAAGATTTATAAATTATTGCTTCATGTTTACAGACTTTGATCAAGTTACTCCTGCCATGCTGGCTGCTAAAGCTGAAGAGACAAAGCAGCAGATCAAAAGGATGAATGATGAGGTACAAATAACTGTCAATTCAAACTGTAATATGAAATACCAAAAAGTAAAATCCTTAGACAGGATTACAATTGAAAATATTTAAATGTTGCAGACCAAGCGATCACTCTTGAATTTACAAAAGATTATTCTGTATGCATGTGTATACATCTTGATGGTGATTCATTTTACTTTGTTCAAGGTGATATGTGTGGAAACTGTTGTGAAGGTTGTTTGGTGTTTCACTAAGTGGTCTGGTGGCTTGTATGGTTGAATATAAACTGTCTATTGATAACCCATAACTATGTACATATCCAAGGTACTGCCATGCATGGATGCTATCTCCATGCCAGCTCCTTCTGGACTCTACTCCACAGGCAGTCTACTATCATGTAACTCTCTACATCACTATTGTGGGCAATACTGTTCTCCAGTCCTACATTAACCCTTACTCTACCAAACACCTTTACCCTACACCCCATCAAGTCCTTATCCAAATACATATACAATATAATCCTTACTTTACTTGCTACTCCTTCTCCCGACACACCACTGCATGCCCCCACCCACCCCACCCCAAGTCTCTGACTACATGAATTCAGACAGTTTGGAGACTTAAAAATTCTTCCAGATCTTGGTCTGTCACATTAGGAGGAATTTTCTGGTCCCAATGGCTTCGGTCATCATGGCGGGCGGGGGTGTGGGGGCGACAATCTGGCGAGAAGGCCAAAAATCAGTTTTCCGCCATCATTTGTGCTTGTCCTCTCCACTCATCAATAGCAAGTTGCGTTTCCTACCACTGCAAGCCAGGAACATCATTTTGTTACACTGACATCTAATTATAAGCCCTGCTTGCCAGAATCATCTCCCCATGCTGGAACATCCGGGCAATCATACTGACATGTTTCACAACAGTACATAAGGGACATGCACCTGGTGAGCTGCATTTTGCTCAGGACTTCAAGGTTTGTTTGACTACCTTGCTTCAGACAACACTCATGGTCATCAATGCCAGGCTTCACAGGCAGCACCACATCACTTTCAGGGGGCTCATGGGCAAGTCTCTCCCTACCAGACAAGCCATAAGGAGCTGCAAGTCTGGAGCTTGCTTGGGGGAGGTGGAGAAGCGACCTCAGGCAGGAGAAGAGGCAGCAGAGTGAGGGCTGTACTGGGGAAAGGAGGGTATCCTTGTTTGTGGGGGCGCATGAACTGTGCAAGTGGCCTCAAGATGGTGATGGCTAAGGAGGCAGTCTCCAGAGGAGATGAGGCCAAATGGAGACGTGAGGGTGTGTATGAGAGAGTGAGCGGTGTTGTCCCTTGAGCTGGTGGTGAGTGAGATGCCAGTGAATGTGTGATGGCCTTGTGAGTGTGTAAGCTTAGAGTGATAAGATAGTTACCTTACCCTGATGGCACAGATGAGATCATTCATCCATTTTCTGCTCTGGATGGCTGACATCTTGTGTGCAGCATTGACACTGATCACCTCTGCCACCGCCTCCTAAGCCAGAGTGCTGAGACTGATGGGCCTCCTGCGTCCAGAGCAGGGTTGGAGGACATCACAGTGGGCCTCCACAGCATCCAGACAGTGTCCCAGGGATGTGTCACTGACTTGGGGGGCTGCTCACTTTTTGGCTTTTGGGGCCATGTCTTCACGGGAGCAGTTTCTGGTCAATGGGTGTTACCATTTACTGGAAACTGAACTAACCAGCCAAATAAATACTATGGCTACAAGAGCAGGTCAGATGCTAGGAATCCTGTGGTGGGTAACTCACCTCCTGACTCCCCAAAAGCTGTCCACCATCTACAAGGCACAAGTCAGGAGTGTGATGGAATACTCCCCACTTGCCTGGATGAGTGCAGCTCCCACAACACTCAGGAAGCTTGACACCATCCAGGACAAAGCAGCCTGCTTGATTGGCACCACATCCACAAGCATTCACTCCCTCCACCGATACACAGTGACAGTAGTGTTTACCATCTACAAGATGCACTGCAGGAACTCACCAAAGCTCTTTAGACAGCACCTTCCAAACCCATGACCACTACCATCTAGAAGGACAAGGGCAGCAGATAGATGGGAACACCTCCACCTGGAAGTTCCCCTCCAAGTCACTCACCATCTTGACTTGGAAATATATCACCGTTCCTTCACTGCTGCTGGGGCAAAACCCTGGAACTCCCTCCCTAACAACACTGTGGGTGTACCTACACCACATGGACTGCAGCGGTTCAAGAAGGCAGCTCACCACCACCTTCTCAAGGGAAACCAGGGATAGGCAATAAATATTGGCCCAGTCAGTGAAGCCTACGTCCTGTAAATGAATAAAAAAAAAAGTCCTGGGCTGCAAGCATTGAGAATTGTGCGCGCGGCTACAGTTTAAATATGGCACCATACCTGAGGAAGCGGCAAGGGTAACGGTGTGGCGGGCAGATTGGAGGCCACCTGCCAGTGTGTCGGCGTATTTCCTGTGGCTGCATTATTAATGAGGTGGGAATGGGATGACACAGCGCAAAAACCTGCCATTGCAGCCAGTGGGTAAAACGACTCCCCCCCCCCCCCCCCAACCCCCGCTACTGTATTTTGTGCAAATCTGGGATGATTCCACCTGTAGTTTCAGTTGCTTTGGTTGACCCTGTCAATATGGCAGTAAAACGGTTGTAATTAGTGTTTCTGGCACTTCGTTATCTCTATTTGATTCGCTTTTTGCACGGCTTTGATCTGCATTTCTCTTTATCGACAACCCATCTGCTTTGTTCCGATACCGTGGGGGGTTTGTCCCATTTCTTTCGAAGGGAATGTTCATTCCATTCATTCCTTGGATTTTTATTTTCGTGTTCTTGCTGAACATTGACGTTTCAAAAATGGAGCCTTCATTTCCACTTGTTTCACAATTTCAGCCATTTCATTTCTCAACGACTCAATGAGCAAGATTTTCCAATCAACAGGCTGGCATGTGGTGAGGGGGGGTGGGGGTGGGGGTGGGTGGTGCCCAGGAGCGGCCAATTAATGGCATGAAATGCATGCTGAGAACCTCAGCGCTGCCAGGTTGGGGGCGGGAGGAGCTCCGAGCGCTGAAGTCTTTGCATGAGCTGGGGAGCACACGCTGACAGCTCCTTGAGGGCACAAAGCTGCCTCAGGGATTCAAAGAATTGTTGGTACAGAAATAAAGATTTTAAAAAATGAGACAAACATGTCCCCACATGTGACTCAGTCACATGAACAGGGACACATTAAAATGACGTGTAAATTTTTGTTTCATTACTGCTGGATGAGGTTTCGTAAAGAATCCAAAAGCTGCCTGGCCAATCCACCTGCCTGCCAACTGTAAGGTTGGACAGGCAGCAAAAAACAGCTTTCAATTATTTGATTAAGGGCCTTCTTAGGCTTTTTAATTGTTGGCGGGCGCACCCGCCAACCGAAATAGCGCGTGAGTGCACGATGACATCGGGGCGCTCACCTGATGCCGTCGCGCACTCAAGCAATATTTTGCAATTTTAAGCACGTGCATGCGCCCGCATGACGTAAAATCCTGCCCAATGGCTCTCAGTACATTTGAGGCACCCTTTGCTTTTTATTCTAGTTCCTTGATCTTCAGCATCAGACTTACATTTTCCGATCTTATTTCTGTCTTTTTTTTCTCTCTCTTACTTTTGGTTTCACAGTTGGCCAGGTCTGTCTCCGATGAAGTCTTAACTTGTTTCAGTACTGTAATTGTGCTACTCATGGCTACATTATCCTCTCACAGCTTGGAAAGTTCTCTGGCTTTTCCTTTCAATGCCTCCTCATTTCCATTCAGCTGGTTCTTTAGCTCTTCAGTTTCTTTCTTGTACCTCTTGGCTTCTTCCTGGAATGTGGAACAGTGCTGAGTCTTCTCAGCCAACTAGTTCTTCAATTTGTTCACGGCAACATTAAAATCATTTTGCATTTCTCTGTAATTTTCCAGAGGAACACACTTTGACATAAGGGATCCTTGAAACGTGTGAAGGTCCTTCAACAGGTTTTCCTTTTCTTTGCAAATTTCAGTTGCTTTGTTTTGCGTTTTCTTGTAATTCAACAGTCTCCTTGAGTTTCTTCTACTGTTTTTCCATTCTGTTGTTCACAACTGTCTTCATTTCTTCATGCTGCTGAAGGATTATGTACTCTTTTGTATTTGATCTTAAAGGACAGTCAGTTATTCCTTCAATGGTTTATTTTCTTGTTGGTCACTTGCCAACTCAAGCTGTGCTTCAGTGCATTGCTTTGTTACTACTGATAGCTCCAAAGCTGCTTTTGCTGAAGTGGAATTCAACATTATTTTTAGCTATTCAGGTTTCTCCAGGGCTATGTATTGATTCTTCAAAGAGTCTTTCAGGGCAGCAATTTCTTTGAGTACCTGCTCTGCCTGCTGTTGTGCCTGGCTGCACTTCTGGTTGAGTTCCTTCAACCCAGCTTTGATACGATCATTTTCCTGTCGAATGGCTTCTTTTTATTTTTGCAGCTTTTGTTTCTTTTGGGTTACCTCAGATAGCTCTCCTTCATTCAAAGCCATCAGCTCACTCTGCACTGCCACCTGCTGCTACAGTTTGGGTAATGTGTCAGCAATTTCATAAACTCTATTTTTAAACCTATCAAATGCTCCTCAGCCTCTTCTTTCTTCTGCACTAACCTCTTCGGCTTATGCACTTCCTTGCCCTGACATGGTCTGAGGCTATCTTGTGGTTTCCTTGAGTAATGTCTCCCTCAGCCTGGGGTCTCCTTTCTCCCTCGCACTGGGGTCTTTTTGTCTCTCTTGCGCTGCGGTCTTCTGTCTCCCACAGTGCATTTTTGGGAGTGTTCTAGACCTTCTGCACTCTCCACAACTTAGAGATTAAAATATTTGTCAAAGGTTTTTAATGTCTCACCAAATGTAGTTGAGGATTCATCTATGTCTTGGTTTAGGATTACTTCATCCACATACACCAAATAAGTACAAAAACATATTAGCATGTACATCTTCTAACTTCTTACTTAATCCTGATGTATTCAGCTCACTATCACCTTCTCAAGGGCAATTAGGGATGGGCAATAAATGCTGGCCCAGCCAGCAAAGCCCACATCTCTTTAATGAATTTTTTGAAAATTAAAACTTCTGTAATCTAAAAAATTTATTCTCCAAGATTCCCAATCTGTGTCTTCAATTTCTTTTTAGGCAATCTCCAACTGTGTCTTCAATTTAAGTGTACTTCTCTCAGGTTTCTTGAGTTCTTCATGCCTTGAGATTCTGAGTTTCTTCAGATTCTCTGGGATTTCAGGTGTATCCTTCATTGTGATCATGTTGTAAAGGTTGTTTGGTGTTTCATAAAGAGGTCTGGAGGCTTGTATGGTTGAAAATAAACTGCTTATTGATAACCCATAACTATGTACATTTTCAAGGTATTGCCATGCATGGGTGCTGTCTCCATGCAGGCTTCTCCCAGACTCTACTCCTCAGTCTACTATCATGTGACTCTCTACATTGCTATTGTGGGTGCTACTGTTCTCCAGTCCCACATTAACCCTTACTCTGCTGGACACCTTTACCCTACATAAAGCAATGGTTAAATATGCCCAAACTAGACACTGAGAAGCTCAAACAGGGACTGTTTTTAAATGTCCAGTATGGAGGGCATATTTTGTCTCCAAAGGGACATTTCATTAAGCCTGGAAAACCTAAGCATGGGTTGGCAATAGTCAAGCATTAGGAGCCCTCAAGTGTATGCAGGTCACTGCTGAAGTTTACCCAATATATTCAGCTATTGTTTTCATTGTTGCCTTGTAGGAGAAAAATACAACTTATGTTTTGAAGTAACAGGAAAAGCACATCTTCTTCTCCAAATCAAACAGGGCTCCTGTATTTCTCAGCATATCCCTGTTTACCACTTCTGTCCTCAGTCTATTCATATCTTTACCAGGCTGCTGCAATCTTTCTCCCTAGAGTCATCAAAATGCTTTCAAGCAACCTACCACTGTCTTCTCATGTGCAATTCAAGTTTTGTGGCCTCCTGGTATTTTTATTTAGATTGCAATCAAACAAAATGCCAAAAATCAGTAGCAACATTTGATTCTAGTTGCCAAAATGAAACTGGCATAAACTGCAGCTTTACATATAAAAACATTTAAATTAGAACTTCATAGTTCATTGTATATATTTTCATAATTTATTTTCACAAAGATAATGACCAAAATTTTAAATTAACAATATGTTGGGAATGGGGTGGGATGGGTGGGGTGGGTGATCCAATAATGCACAGGAAACCTGAAAGTAAGTTCAGGTTATATCCAAATCATTTGAAGAGGATCTGAATTCTTCATCTAGTTCCTCCTGCAGGTCTAATCCTCACTGCTGGAGCCCATTCTGGAGACTCTTCCTGGTGCCTCCAGGATGTCTCCAGACCTGTCCAGAAGTACATCTTCAGCAAACTGATGGCCTCTTCAATCACATCTGCTGTTGATATGACATTCATTGTAGCTGTGTTGGGTTTCATTGTTGAGGTTTCTAATGGGTGTCATGAAGTAAGTTTGCAGTGGTTAGTTAACACCTACCAACCATTCCTTAAGTGTGCTTCTGGTGTGAAGAGATCAGAGAGCTTGGACAAAGACATCATGGCAATTGCCTGGGAATCTTGCACACATCAGCATAAAGATCTACTTGTCATGGCACACCTTGCAGTTGATGTACAAAGCTGCTTGTTCTGGGGGTGCCCAGATTGCCACCTGTGAGCAGTCAATGGCACTCTGCACCTGCGAGAAGCCAGCCAAAGCTGAAAGGTGGAGTGCCCTCTCATTCTGACTGGCATCATTGGTGGCAAGGCTGACATCATTGCCAGCCCTGGCAAACAACCCATCAGTCACCTGACTTATGCATTTGTGGGTGTTTGACTGGGAGATATCATGTCCCAGAATCATAGCAGTCCAAGGGACAAGAGGTATTTTTCTACAAGGCCATGCCACCACCTGGCTTGACATCCTAATCCTCCTGACACACTGGTGTTCGGGAATGTCAAGGAAAGGGAGCCTCTGCTTCCAGGCCTTGTGAGCTGCACTCCTCTGCTGGTCCTCTGTCCATTGGTCTCCTCACTGGTGTACAGTTATAGGTCTGTGACCAGCAGACTGTGGGTCCTGGGGTGCTTTTGCTGGTTTTCTTGGTCCTCTTCTGAGGTCTAATCTAAAGCAACGTTAGCAGCACCCATTCTGATGTGTTAGAGAAAACCCCCAAATGTAGAAAGTAACCTCTCCTTTCCCACTAGTGGGTAAGAAAGCAGCCGGGAGTATTGAGTATTTATCAACATATTTTCTTGAGATTAATGCAGACCCTCGAATTGTCCTTTTTACTGGATGGTTTCAGGAAGCCTGTGGACTCAACATTAAAGTCAAAAGTACATTGACATGTTGCTCTAATTGAATGATTAACATATGGTAATTACCAATTCACCTCTCCCAAATGGATTGTACATCACAGCCGAACACGCTTGAGCGAAATGCAGAAGTCAGCAAGTTGAAGTTGCCTTCCCAATGAATGTTGGTCCTTTAGAGAGTGACAGTGGGAATTTAATAGTGGATAATAAGGAAATGGCGGAAGAAATGAACAAATATTTTGCTTTTACTGTAGAGGATACAAAAAACATTCCAGTAATAGCCGCAAATCAGGAAAGGGAGAGGTGAACTTGGTGAAATTGAAATCACTAAGGAAATGGTACTGAGCAAATTGATGGAACTGCGGCTTGGCAAGTCTCTGGGTCCCAATGGACTATATCCTAGGGTCTTTAAAGAGGTGGCTAATGAGGTAGTTGATGCGCTGGTGTTATTTTTCCAAAATTCGTTAGATTCTGGAAAGGTTCCATCAGACTGAAAAGTAGCAATGTAGGAAGGGAGGCAAAAAACTGGAAACTATAGGCCAGTTAGCTTGACGTCTGTCGTGGGGAAGTTGTTAGAATCGATCATTAAGGAAGTTATAACTAGGCACTTAGAAGACCTCAAGGTAATCGGGAAGAGTCAACATGGTTTTGTGAAAGGAAAATCATGTTTAACCAATTTATTGGAGGTTTTTGAAGGAGTAACATGCGCAGTGGATAAGTAGGAGCCTGTAAATGTACTGTACTTGGATTTCCAGAAGGCATTTGATAAGGTGCCACATCAAAGATTATTATGGAAAATAAAAGCACATGATGTAGGGGGTAACATATTAGCATGGATAGAAGATTGGCTGGCTGGCTGGCAGAAAGCAGAGAGTGTGCATAAGTTGGTCTTTTTTGAATTGACAGGATGTGATGAGTGGAGTCCCACAGAGGTCCGTACTGGGGCCTCAACTTTTTATGATTTATATCAATGATTTAAATGAGGGGAGCGAAAACATGGTAGCTAAATTTGCAGATGACACCAAGATAGGAAGGGAAGCATGTTGTGAAGAGGACATTAGGAGGTTGCAGGTGGAGATAGATAGGTTGAGTGAGTGGGCAAAGATCTGGAAAATGGAGTTTAATGTGGGAAAATGTGAAGTTGTTCACTTTGGCAGGAAGAACAAAAAAGAGGAGTATTATTTAAATGGAGAACAGCTACATAATTCTGAGATGCAGAGGGATCTAGGTACATGAGTCACAAAAAGTTAGTATGCAGGTACAGCAAGTAATTAAGAAGGCTAATGGAATGCTATCCTTTATTACAAGAGGGATTGAACATAAAAGTAAGGATGTTATGCTTCAGTTGTCCAGGGCATTGGTGAGACTGCACCTTGAATACTTTGTGCAGTTTTGATCTCCTTTTTTAAGGAAGGATGTAAAGGCATTGGAGGAGGTTCAAAGGAGGTTTACCGAATTGATGCCTGGAATGAGTGCGTTGTCTTATTAGGAAAGGTTGGACAGGCTGGGCTTGTTTCCACTGGAGTTGAGAAGAATGAGGGGTGATTTGATTGAAATATACAAGATCCTGAATGGCCTTGACAAATTGGACATCGAACGGATGTTTCCTCTTGTGGGTGAGTCCTGAACTAGGGGGCATTGTTTTCAAATTAGGGGTTTCCCGTTTAGGACAGAGATGAGGAGAAATCTTTACTCTCAGAGCGTTGTGCGACTTTGGAATTCTCTACCTCAGAAGGCGGTGGAGGCAGGGTCAATGAATATTTTTAAGGCAGAGTTAGATAGATTCTTGTTAGGCAAAGGAATCAAAGGTTATCGGGGTTAGATGGGAATGTGGAAATCGAAACACAAGAAGATCAGACATGATCTTATTGAATGGTGGAGCAGACTCGAGAGGCCGAATGGTCTACTCCTGTTCCTATTTCTTATGTTCTTACGTAAACCAATATCAACTTTCTTGGTTTTAACTCCCCACCAGCCACACTCAAACGCACATGCTCCTGCAGGTTATAATTTAGCCCAATAACTTCTTGAAAACAGAACTACAGATAGATATGCTGAGTCCTTGAACTGGGTCCCTGCTATATTTTGAGTAACTGTAACAGATGCTATTCCAGAAGAGTCCTATTAGAATCACACACTGCTCACTTCACAAATGTGCCTTTTGATAAGGCTCAAAGTAGCACAAATTTGCTGGGCTGTGCCTAAATCTATCCTAATCCTGACTATTGCTGCTGTGAATCTTGCATTCCTAGCTATAGCTTTTGGTTACTGTCTACAATGATTGGAAACAGGGCCTGAATTTTACATTTGGTGGGCATGCCAGGTCAGTGGGCACGGGAGCAGTCGGGAAACGGACCTCTGAATGCGATCGGTTAGGGGCCGAAACGCACGCTCAAATGGTCAGCGCTGCCAGGATGGGGGCGGGAAGAGGCGGGCAATGGCATTTCCGCGGGCGCGGGTGAGTGCTGAGAGAAAGTGCCCTGAGGGCAGACGGCTGCCTCAGGAAGCAGCAGACCTGAAAAAGCTGAAATAAAGGTTTTAAAAGCTGAAAAAAGTGTCTGTGCATCATAATCAATCACCAGAAAATATAACTGCTAAAAATGCAGTCCACAGAAATTTATTTTTATTTTATTTCATCATGGAAATTTCATCCCGCCCTTGGATGAGGTTTGATGAAAAATGCAAATGCTGCCTGGCCGATTCGCCAGTCCACCAACCATAAAGTTAGACAGGCAATGAAAAATTGGACTCCATTGCGCCGCTAATGGGCTTAATTGCCCTCTTAATTGTCATTGGGAGCGCTTCTGACTTTTAGGCACGGCGACCCAGTGAAATATCGTGCGAGTTCGCGATGATGTCGGGATGCTTGCCCAACATCTTCTCATGCGAGTTTACGCCCGATCGGTTCGGGCATGCGTACGCCCACAGGAAGTGAAATTCTGCCCCAGGGCCTAAATTTTACCTTTGGCGGGGACACCCGATCGGCGGGACTGGGATTGGTCAGGAAATAGACCGCCGATTATGATCGGACCCCGACTACGATTTCACGCTGGCTGGCCGATTAACGTGAAATGCGCAGTGAAATGCTCAGCGCTGCCGGGTGGGGGGGGGGCAGGAAGAAGGCAGGCGATGACGTGTCCACAGGCGTGGGTGAGCACTGCAAGAAAGCTCCCTGAAGGCAGACGGCTGCCTCGGAGTTGCAGACTTGAAGAGGCTGAAATAAAGCTTTTAAAAGCTGACAAAAGTGTCCATGCATCATAATCAATCACCTGATATTTTGGCTGGTAATAATGCAGTCCACAGAAATTTATTTTTCTTTTATTTCATCACGGATATTTCATCCCGCCCTTGGATGAGGTTTGATGAAAAATGCAAAGGCCGCCTGGCCGATTTGCCTGTCCTCCAACCATAAGGTTGGATGGGCTATGACAAATTGGAGTCAAATATGTGGTTAATGGGCTTAATTGCCCTCTTAATTGTTGGCTGGCATGCTTTCAACTTTTGCGCCCGGCTGCTGAGTGAAATATCGCACAAATACACGATGATGTCAGGACGCTCGCCCGATGTATTCTTGCGCGATTTTGAGCCCAATTGGGTTGGGCGTGTGCCCACCCGCGGGATGTAAAATTCTGCCCCTGGGGTTTGTTCCAACAGGCAGCAATAGTAGAATAAGGTTCATTGACACATTTAGCAAAGATCAGAGATAGCACTGTGAAAAGACAGGATAATATTCAGAGCATAGTCTTGCGTTTAATTTAGTCATATTAAAAATACATTTTTGTTATTGCCAAATTGCTGCTTAGAAATAACATAACCAGTGGACCATAAGACTCCTCAATAAAAGTCTTCAAGGGCAAGTGCAGTTTCAAATATTTCAGTAGATTTTGTTATGAAGGTGACATCCGAAAATGAGAATACCCTTGGAAACAAAGCGATAATTATCAAAAACATTTGTGGTTCCATGGTGTGCAACAAACACATTTAAAAAGAAATGTGATTGCATCTGAAAGAAGAAAGCAGCCAAGTTTTTTGGAAATGTTCATGAGTAGCATTTTTAATATCTGTGACAGTAAATTTAAGCTTCGAGTCTAGAGTCTGAGCAGTGATGATCCCTCACTTAAAAAACACATTTGACAGACTTAATAATACAATAAAAATATGTAATTCCCCCAATCATCCCATCTAACTGTACCTTGACTGATAAATGCCAAAAGCATAGCTGACAGAAATTTTTCTTGGGAGAACTGAATAGTGTGTATAATAGACAGCTCATCAGAAATCATCCATTTTAGGCAATCATCCAAGGTTAATTTCTATCTCAGAGGTCAACTACGGAAGATTAGAAGCACTGTAAGAGAATACCAGAAAAGATTGATAATCAGCATTAACAGCAATAAAAAAAGCATTTGATATAAGCATATTAAAAGCAAGAAGAGAGTTAAAGAAGAAGTGGTGACAATAAGAGCTCTAGAAAGCAATCCTGTAAGTAGAGAATAAAATAATGGAAGTGACACTTAATAAGTATTTTCACTTCTGTACTTGCAAAGGGCATAAAGAGCTATAAGGATTACCAAAATAGTAGGTGGAGAAAATCACAAATAAAATATTTTAAAAATTAGAAACGAAACAGTGCTGATAAATGTGTAATTGGCCGATTTTCTTCTCTCTGCCCCCCCCCCCCCACCCCCGACATCTATCAGAAATACCTGGAAAAACTCAGCAGGTCTGGCAGCATCGGCGGAGAAGAGCAAAGTTGACATTTCAAGTCCCCATGACCCTTCAACAGAACTAAGTAGAAATAGGAAAGGGGTGAAAGATAAGCTGGTTTAAGGGGGGGGTGGTGGGAGAAGTGGGGGCAGGGTTGTTGGGACAATCAAGCAGTGATAGGAGGAGATAACCAAAAGTTGTCACAGACAAAAGAACAAAGAGGTATTGAAGGTGGTGATATTATCTAAAAGAATGTGCTAATTAAGAGTGGAGAGCAGGACAAGCAAGGTAGCTCTAGCGGGGGTGGGGTGAAATAAACGATGGATGGAATACATTTAAAAATAATGGAAATAGGTGGGAAAAGAAAAATCTATTTAAATTATTGGAAAAAACAAAAGGGAGGGGGAAGAAACGGAAAGTGGGTGGGGATGGAGGAGGGAGTTCAAGATCTAAAGTTGTTGATCTCAATATTCAGTCCGGAAGGCTGTAAAGTGCCTCATCGGAAGATGAGGTGCTGTTCCTCCAGGTTGCATTGAGCTTCACTGGAACAACGCAGCAAGCCAAGGACAGACATGTGGGCAAGAGAGCAGGGTGGAGTGTTAAAATGGCAAGCGACAGGGAGGTCTGGGTAATGCTTGCAGACAGACCGAAGGTGTTCTGCAAAGCGGTCACCCAGTCTGCGTTTGGCCTCTTCAATGTAGAGGAAACTGCATTGGGAGCAACGAATGCAGTAGACTAAGTTGGGGGAAATGCAAGTGAAATGCTGCTTCACTTGAAAGGAGTGTTTGGGCCCTTGGATGATGAGGAGAGAGGAAGTGAAGGACCAGGTGTTGCATATTTTGCGTTTGCATGGGGAGGTGCCGTAGGTGGGGGTTGAGGAGTAGGGGGTGCTGGAGGAGTGGACCAGGGTGTCATTGAGGGAACGATCCCTATGGGATGGCCTTTTCTGGTGGCATTCCGTAGGGATCGTTCCCTTCCGGACTGAATATTGAGTTCAACAACTTTAGATCTTGAACTCCTTCCTCCATCCCCACCCCCTTTCCGTTTCTTCCCCCTCCCCTTTTTTTCCAATAATTTATATAGATTTTTCTTTTCTCACCTATTTCCATTATTTTTAAATGTATTCCACCCATTGTTTATTTCACCCCACCCCCCCACTAGAGCTACCTTGTTTGTCCTGCTCTCCACTCTTAATTAGCACATTCTTTTAGATAATATCACCACCTTCAACACCTCTTTGTTCTTTTGTCTGTGACATCTTTTGGTTATCTCCTCCTATCACTGCTTGCTTGTCCCAACAACCCCATGCCCCCTTCTCCCCCCCACTTAAACCAGTTTATCTTTCGCCCCTTTCCTATTTCTACTTAGCTCTGTTGAAGGGTCATGAGGACTTGAAACGTCAACTTTGCTCTTCTCCGCCAATGCTGCCAGACCTGCTGAGTTTTTCCCAGGTATTTCTGGGGTTTTGTTTGGATTTCCAGCATCCGCAGTTTTTTGTTTTTACCCCCACATCTGTCACCTGGGCACTAGACAGGTGGATTACACTCAAAATAATTCTGAGTACAAGTGCTTTACAGAATCCAGGCACTCGATATTGTAGGGCCACTCACTGACCTGAGAGGCCTGTAGCTATGCTAATTGCCACTGGCTTCTGATTGCTGTTTAAAAACAGTAACTAGAAAGCATCCAGCATTAATTTCTTCTTTGTGTACCTGCAAAAGAGGGTGTTTATCTTCTACGTAGCTCCAACATTGGCAGCCAGGCCAAGCAGTTCGTTCAATCTGAGTTATTTTGAGTGTTCCTCCAAAGGGTTACCTGTCAAGCATTCTGACAGCAAAGTGGGGTGGGCTAACCCTTTACTTTCGTCTCACCTTATATATAGGGGTTGATGTGGAAGTAAGGATTCCATTTAATTTGTATCCATAAGTCATCAGATCTGAAGCAGTTTACACTGTAGAATACTGAGGGAAGTTAATGATAAAGCAGAGGTGCCAATCAAAATTCTTCAACAAAGAGATATGTGATAAAGTAGATCATAGTAAACATTCATGATAGTAACAGAGAATCTTTTTAGAGACTGTAATATAAAATAACATTAATGAACACTTAGAAAGGCATAGGTTAAGCTGGGACAGTCAATTTGGGTTCACAAAAGGCAAGTCGTGCTTGATTAATTTAATCAAATCCTTCAGTGAACTGACTGAGTCAAAGTGAATGAACTGAATACAGTATATCTGGCTTTTAGAAAGCTTTTGATAAAGTCCCAAAGAGGTGATTTCTTTCTTATTGTTCATGGCATTAAAAATACAGTGACATCTTAGTGTTGCTTCTCATTAGTATTGGTGTGAAAGTATCTATTTTGAGTGACAAACTCTACCATTTCTATTTTTCACAATTCAAGCCATCAATGACTATTATTGCTATTTAAGGAACGATTCCAATTCCAGTATGCTGCCTGTCAGCCTGGACAGGTTCATGTTCTATGTAGCTATGGGGCTAAACCTTTTCAATAGGCTCGGATACAAACTTGAAGACTTCAGGAGCACACATTAATGTGGTCAGTGATGCAGACTGTACACGCCGCTATCCTTCCTTATCTATCACATTTGGGGAGATTAAGTTCCTCATGTCAACACACCAATTCCACCAGTTTCAGAAAATTTGAGATGGTTGCTGTTTGTAATCTATGCCAAAGTGTCATGTGAACTGAAATGAATAAGTTAGGTCAATATGACATGAAAAGAAATCCAAAACTTTATTCTTTTGCCATTTTTAAAAACTAGGCCTTCTGCTGAACCAAAAAGGATGGTTGCCACAAGTCACATGACCACAAGATTAGCACTTTGCTCTGGAAGCTACCAATAGGAGTTATAAGAACAAAAGAATTCCTCTCTCAGCCTGTGGAATCTCACACCTCATTGCACAAACCCCTTGTAATCAATGAAAGTGGAGGAAGTGCAGACGAACTGGCTCTCCGACCTGAACTACCACAAAACAGAGAGATCAAAACTCATTATACCAGAAGAGATACTAATAGCCACCCTATCTCTCTCCTAAGGGGGAAGCATGGATTGTGACCAGAAGCACAGAAATTGATTGATAAGCTACAACTAGCCCATTAATGGGCCACATCACATGACGCTAGCCTCTGGCCTTTTGGACAGTTCTAACGTAATGCCTTTAGCCTGTCTGCTGTTTAACATCCAACTGGTGAACACCAAGAAGCAGAAATCCAGGCTGGACAACAGCCTGCTCCTTGAAGCCTGGCTCTGCTGGAGGATTTCCTATCATCACCTGCAGAACTGACTCAGTCTGTGTACCAACTTTACCTTGTGATATCAGCACCAGCTATAAAGAGAACTCTACAACTTCAGTCTCTAGCCAGCTGAGCTTGAGTTCCTACATAAAAGAACTCTTCATTGGACTGACTCTGGAAATCACTTGAATTAATATTCATTTTTGTCATTCTTGTATTGTTCTATCTATAGTTATAAAACTTTTCTACTCCCCTCTTACTGTTTGTGTGTGTGTGTTTGTGTGCGTAGGGGAAAATTGCATACGTTCCTCCACTGAGTTTTGAACGTGAAATAATCTAACTTTCACAGTAAACGATAACACGAGTTTGCTGTGAGTTATTAGTAAATTGACTGCTGGACCAACTATCAGCTAACCCAGGCTACTATCTCCATAAACCAGGCCTAAAAGCAGCAGTGGCAGCAGAAGTGCTCCCACAGGAAAATCAATGTCGATGGACTCAAGGATTCTGTGAAGGAAGACCTACTCCGACAATGCCTCACAAGCGACTGGCAATGCTCAATAGACAGGAACCGTAGAATATCCACAGTACCTGATCTGCAAGGATATGCTTGGTTTGCCCACCAGCAAACATCAAGACTGGTCTGACGAGAAAAGACAGGAGATCCAGGAGCTACTAAATTGCAAGCGTAAGGTGTTTCTGAACTGGAAGTACCACCAAAATTCAAGGAAAAGAAAGCAAGTCTACAGACAAATGAAGGCTGAGGTCCAACAAAAAACCTATGACCTAAAGAACAGATGGTGGGTGGAAAGATCGCAGGAAATACAGCAACTCACCAAAACCCACGAAATGTCTGGATCCTTCAGCACGGTCAAGACCATTTATGGTCTAAGCACCCAAGGATCTAACCCACTGAGAGCTAAGAACAGAGTGGCACTCATCAAGGACAGAAAGGCAGTCAGCCTTAATTGAAAGAAGCACTTCAAGGATCTCCTCAACCAAGACTCAGTCCTTAACATGAATGCCCTCAACCACATTCCATAGCATGCTACCCTGAGCACTTCAGCACAATCCCAGCCTGACATGAGCCTGAAAAGGTCATTTGACAGCTAAGAACCAACGATGCCACTGGCGCTGACAGAATCCCTACTAAACTACAAAAATATGGTGGAGAAGTGCTCTTGACATGAAGGCATGACCTCGTCTCCTTCATCTGGAAGGAGGAGAGCAGGCAGGGGATCTCTAAGACGCCATAATTGTGACCATCTTCAAAAAAGAGAAAAAGATTAGCCACATTAACTATAGAGGGATATCTCTGCTGTCCACCATAAGGAAGGTCATTGCAAGAGCCCTTCTCAAGCACCTTCTCCTCATGATTGAAAAACTCCTTCCAGAGTCGCAATGAAGATTCAATCCATCCAGAGGCACAATGGTCATGATCTTCACAGCAGGATAAAACCAAGAAAAATGCAGAGAGTAGCAGCAACCTCTACTCATGGTCTTCTTTGACCTCACAAAGGTCTTTGGCTCTATATCAACCGGGAGGGACTGTGCAGTGTCTTCCTCAAATTTGGCTGCCCACAGAAATTCATCACCATCCTCTGCCTACCACATGATGACACGTGATCCTTACCAATGAATCTGCCACAGACCCAATATGAGCACAAACTGGGGTCAAACAGGGCTGCGTCATCACAACAACGCTCTTCTCCATCTTCCTTGCCGCAACACTCCACCGCATCTCGATGAAGTTCACCGATGGAGTGGAGCTACTGTACAGGACAAGTGGGAAACTACTCAACCTATAATGCCTCTGTTCCAGAACCAAGATTACCCCATCCTTTGTCACTGAACTGCAATAAGATGACACGCTTGCATATGCCCACACCCAGAGCCAAGCTCCAAACTATCATCAATGTATTCAGATGAATATAAAAGAATGGACCTTAGAGAACCTTTCTCTTCCAGATGTTTAGCTATCAGCTTGCTCCCACTGGCAACTGCCCCCAACTCCCCCTCCGACTATCAAGATCCACGGCGAACCATTGGACAACATTGATCATTTCTCATACCTTGGGATCCATCGCTCAGCGAAGGCAGTCATCGATGATGAACCTCAATATAGCCTCCATGTGCCAGCACAGGCTTCAGCCATCTGAGGAAAAGAGTGTTTGATGACAAAGACCTCAAGCCCAGCACCAAGCTCATGTCACACCAGTCTACCTGTGTGTGTGTGTGTCAGAGACATGGGCAACTTACAGCAGACACCTTAAATCCCTGGAGAAATATCACCAGCGATGCCTTCGCAAAATGGCAGGATAGGCCCCCCAATATCAGTGTCCTCTTTCAGGCCAACATCCCCAGTATTGAGGTACTGGTTATGGTTAATCAGTCATGTTAGGCAGGCCACACAAGACTCTCAAAACAAGCTCTCTGCTCCAAGCTTTGTCACAGAAAGCAGTTAACAGGAGGGCAGAGGAAATATTTCAGGGACATCCTCAAAGCTTCCCTGAAAAATGCAATATCCCCAATGATTTGTTGGGAATCTCTTGCTTGAGACTGCTCAAACTGGAGAAGAAGCATCTGCGTAGATGCCAACCATTTTGAATGTCTCTGACAGGTCCAGTTGGAGTCCAAACACAAGCAGCAGAAGGAGCAAACCAAAATCCAAGCATCCCACCCACCCACCTCATCAAACATCACTTGTCCCACCCGTGGCAGAGTGTGCGATCCAGAATTGGACTTTTTAGTTACTTCGGGACCCACAGCCCCGGAGTGGAAGAAAGTCATTCTCAGTCCCAAGGGGCTGACTAAGAAGAAGGAGGATCACACAAACTGCAGGTTTGAGAAAACACACCACAGCATACTTTAAAAATAATTCAAAACACCTTCTGCTTATGGACAGTCAGGAGAGGAAAGTACAGTTTGCCTATCTCTCTCCTGTCTATAACAACTCCAACAATATTCAAGAAACTTGACACCATCCAAGACAAAGCAGCCCGCTTGATTGGCACCCCCATCCACAAACATTCACTCCCTCTACCACCAACACACAGTAGCAGCAGTGTGTATCATCTGCAAGATGCACTGCAGGAACTCACCTAGACTCCTTAGGCAGCACCTTCCAAACCCACAACCGATAACATCTAGAAGGACAAGGACAACAGACATATGGGAACACTACCACCTGGAAGTTATATTCCAAGCCACTCACCATTCTAACTTGAAAATATATCATTGTTCCTTTACCCATCGCTGGGTCAAAATCCTAGAATTCCCCCGTTAACAGCATTGTTGGTGTATCTACATCACATGGACTGCAGAGGTTCAAGAAGACAGCTCATCATCAACTTCTCAAGTAGGGATGGGCAATAAATGCTGGTCTAGCCAGCAATGTCCACATCCCATGAATGAATTTAAAAAAGACTAGAAGCAGATGAAATAAATAAGCCAATCGACTCATCTCCATGAATCTCAAATCTAGTCATTGCGCAATGCAAAAATGGCAAACAGACAATGCATCGACCTTAAAGCAATCAACAAAGCTATCATTTCAGTCAATATTCACTTCCTACAATCCAAGAACTATCAACATCATTTCATGGTTCCACAGTCTTCACAAAGCTCGATATGCGATAGAGCTATCTTCGGATACCTCTAGCAGAGCAAAGACAATATCTTACAGCTTTTGTTACTCATGAAGGTGCATTTCAGTGCTGTAGAATTCCCTATGGACTAAGTTCAACATCTAGTGCATACCAAAAGATCATTTCAAAAGCTTTGTCAGATGTTATTGGGACCCTCAACTTATTTGACGATGTTGTTGTCAATGTAAAGGATCCAGCAGAAGACAATCAGCAATTATCAGTGGTGCAACACAAATTGATGCACAAGGGCAAACGCACATTCATGGCACCCATGATTGATTCTCTGACCCCATCTAATGTGAAAGTGTTGGCATCGTTCCTTGGTACTACTAATTGTTATCACAATCATTCCTAAGTACAAAGGGATTGTGGCGCCTCTTCGGATGCTACTGAGCAAAGATTTACAATGGGAATGAACAATCGCATAGCAAACAGCATTTGATATGTTAAAGGAAAAGATAGCATCGCCTCCAGTCCTCATATACTTCAAGCCACATGGAGAAACATATGTTACAACTGATGCATCAGGAAATGCAATTGGAGCTGTTCTCACTGCACACTGAAGGAAGTGAATGATCCTTTGCTTACACATCACACCCGTTGGCAGAAACTGAACACAAATACTCTGCTGGAGAGTGGGATGCACTTGCCTGCATCAACGCTTGAACATTGACACATCTATCTCTATAATAGAAAGTTCACTCTCCCCATCACCAAGTGCTGACTACATCGTTAGCTACATCAGGATCTGGTCATTGATCTCTATGCATCGACAGATGGTCATATCATCTTCATCAGTATAACTTCGAAGATGAGTATCTCTCAGGTTCACACAATCAGGTGGCTGACGTGCTTAGCCATACCACTATTGCAGACAGCATGGGTGATAGTGAAGCATACTTGGACAAGCGAACACACGGAAGGGAACCATGAATTAAGGTTAGAAATTAGGTTCACATCAAACAGGCAAACCATGGCCACAAACTTGCATCAACTTTATCTGGACCAAAGCAGATCAAGCAGTTGCTTGGTACCAATGCTTATCTATTGGATGCTAACACCAAGTGGAACACAAGATACTTGGTAGTAAGCAGACCAGGATATTTCAAGGACAATGATTATGAGGATACATTCCCTTTTCTGATGAGTGACTTTGATATTGATCATCTGCCTCATTGAGCTGATCACGCAGAAATCTAGAATTCACCTCTGAAGAAGAGTCATACCCTGAAACGTTAACTCTTTTTTTTTTCTCCACAGATGCTGTTAGACCTGCTGAGTTTTTCCAGCATTTTCTGTTTTTTTTGTCTCAAATTCATAGATCTCAGCCCAATCATTGGAGACCTTGTATCTCGAAGATTATTTCTGTACGTACAGAAAACTGACAAACTGAGCTCTAAGAAATTATTCAATGTATATATGCTTGTTGTTTAGGATGGCTAAATTTAAAATTAGGTCTTTAGTTTAAGAAGGGGGAAAGGTGCAGTATTCAATTATTCAATAGTTCTGTGTTTGATTATGAGAACCTGTTTACTATTGATGCTCACTGTGCTTGATTATTCAAGCCTGGGTGTGAACTTAGAGAAAAGTAAACAAACCGTAGAAGTTGCTGTAAACTATAGCTGTAAGCATGCAGCAGACTGTGCACTGTGAATAAAACCTGTCACACATAGGGCAGGATTGTTTGGTTGTTGGGTGGGCACGGCGGGCAGGCAGGCCTGGGAGCTGCTGCAAAACAGACCACTGCCTGCGATCGGGCACCAACTGCGATTTCACGCTGGTGGGTCAATTAAGACTTGCCCAGTGTGAAACATGGCTCCGCACTGGACAAGAAGGGCCAAACAGGGACAAGGGCCTGTTGGCTGTCGGGTCCAATGGCACCCCAGCGACCGTTTTAAAAGCAGCTCAGGCAGCCCTTGGAAGGCTGCCACGGAGGACGTTCCCTGAACCGACACTAAGGACCCGAGCGCATCTGGACACGGCAGGTGGGAGGGCAGGCTGAGTGGGCATTCGGCCCCCCGCTTCTCTGATGAGTGCTTCGCCATCCTTCTGGAGGAGGAGGCTGCCAGGAGAGGCGCCCTTGTCCCCAGGGATGGGAGGAGGAGGAGGCCACCACACCTCACCAAGAGGGCATGGGAGGAGGTGGCAGTGCTGATCAGCAGCTGTGACCTGGTGCGGCGCTCCTGGTTGCAGTGCCGGAAGTGCTTCAATGACTTGCCGTGCTCAGGAAGGGTGAGTACCATGTTGGCATGGGTCAGTGCTTATACATGTTAAGGTCTGGCTGTCCCTTTGTGGACCTCAGGAGTGCTAGAGTCTGAGTGCCAACTGTCAATCACGCCAGAGCTGGCCAAGGGCATGAGCCTTGACTGCTTGGACTGAGTGTCTTGTGGCTCGAGGACCACAACTTGGATGTACCCTGCTAGGTGCTCCTCAGCTGGGGTTAGCCAGGCTGCAATGGCATTGCAGGTAGAGAGTGGACTAATCAATGCCCCTCTGTTGTTTCAGGAGAAGGCAGCCCACAACAATATAGAAAGGTCATGGACCACCGGAGGCCCTGCTAGTCTCCTAATCCTCTTGAGATATGAGCAAGACACCCTGGAGCTCAAGAGCCGGCATGCCTCATGTACAACCGGGCATGGAGAGGCGGGGGTGTCAGACGGATAAGAGTGCTGTGCACTGATTTGAGAATTTCGGCTTGCGCAACCATTCTAGTGTAGTCTCTTCATAGGTGTGAGCCTCGAACCTGGAGTCCCCATTGATCATTGGAAGATGAGGACATCATGATGCAGATCTCCATGGTCTCACCACGATTCCTGGCATGCACAGTGACAGTGTGATGACTTTAACTAATGACATGTCCTTCTCTCTTTTAGGTTCGCCAGCAGGCTTCCACTTCCGGACCCCAAAGAGCCACTCCTGACACCGCAGGACCACAGGGTGTCATTTGTATCTGATCACATCCGCTCTCTGAAGCAGACACCAGCCCAGATACTAGCACCTCAGTGGGCATTAGAGCAGCAGCCGCTATATCAGTGCACGTTGGTGAGAGCACTTCACATTTGCTTGGGGTGCAGGGGGAGGCAGAGAGTGCACAGGACACCGGCAGTTGGAGGACTGCTGGAGACCAGGAAAATGCTCAGTCAAAGGCTATTGATGAGCCTCTGGAGTTGTCTATTAGCCGGCAGATGTTGAATGTCCAGAGGGAAGATCTGGCATAGATTCATGAGAGTATGCATGCCATGATCTCCGTGATGGAGGAGTCCATGTGAAGTGTGAGCACTGCTTTGACCATCATGGCCGAGCACACTACCTCCTCCATTTATAGGGTGTTGAATCTTATGGAGAGGCAACTCCAGGGGTGAATGAGGGGTTCCCTGGATCTGCAAGCCCACACACAGCCACTGATCTCAGGTCATCAGTGTCAGTGTGGGAGATGGATGAGGCACCCAGTATCCCACTAGGTGCCCGTCCACCAGTGGTGTGCAGGGAGGTCCAGAGCGACCTAATGTTGGTGCACGAGCTGCCTGTCATCTCTACAGGCTCCTGTCAGGGCACTCTGGATGACAGCAGCAGTTCCTCCACCCCTCCACCAGTGACTGTAGCATCTGATGAGGCTGCGGCAACTGGGGAGATGCCAGCCATGGCACTGGCTGCTCCTTCCCAGGCGGGCCCAGCACAGGCTCCACTGACCAGAGGATGACTGCCAGCAGAGTCAGCAGGCTGTCTCCAATGTGGTACCAACGAGGGGGGAGCACTTAGATGTAGCATGCGCAAACATAAGTTAAAGACAGCACAAGTACAAGAGGGACAGGTCACAGGTGATTTTTTGTTCATTTTTGTTTACTTTATGTATTCTGGTCAGATGTTGAAGACCAGAAATGTTTCTGTTAAGATTATTGAACTGTCAGAATGACATAAATTGTGTTTTTGTCGTCATGACCTGAACATGCTTCACCTTTTTATTTCATTGGTGCGGGGAATGTAATGCTGGATGTAGGTGGCTCTGAACTTTATTACACAGGCACTGAGTGTTTTTTGGGTTCAAATGAAAGGGTCCTTTCAGACATGCGGGATGGAGGTGCCAGCCCTGGCATGCGTTTAAAACTGATCTTTGGTAGCCTAGCTGAAGGAGCATTGGATCAAGGTTTCCCTGGTGACCCTGCCTCCCTGCAGGTTACTGAGGTCTGGCTCCACGCCCTCAGTGTTCTCCTCACCGTGCTCCTCTTTGCACTCACTATTGGACTCGTCATCTGTGGCCTGTGGAGCTGCATCAAGATCCTCTTCCTCCAGTGGGTCCCCCCTTGTCAGTGCCAGATTGTGAAGATCGCAGCATGTGACCACAATCAGTGACACCCACTCTGGGGGATATTGTACTGCTCCCCCTGAATGGTCCAGGCATCAGAAGTGCATCTTGAGAAGTCCAATGGTTCTCTCTACCACTGCCTTTGTGGAGGCATAACATATTATAATGCTTCTCTGCCTCTGTTCCTGGGTGGCAGAGAGGTGTCATGATCCAACTCAATGGATAGCCGTTGTTACCCAGCAGCCATCTAGCCAGTTGGGCCGGAGCACTGAAGAGCCTCGGCATCTGAGAGTATCTCAGGATATACGCATCATTGGAGCTGCCAGGGTACCTGGCACAGACTTGTAGAATCAGCATCCTGTGATCACACACTATCTGCACATTCATGGAGTGTTGAAGAAGGCACCAGGCTCACCTGCTGATGCCTTGGGTGCCAACATGTGTGCAGCCGATTGCACCCTGGTCGCGGGGGAAGCCAGCAATGGCCATGAAGCGTCTGGTTCACTCAGCCTGGCTGACCTCGTCCGTACAGTAAAAAATAAAGATCAGTACCTGCCTGAACACAGCTTCTGTCACCAGCTTGACGCAATATGGACAGCTGATTGGGAGACTCCATAAAGATTACCCACTGAGCCCTGGAAAGAGCCGGAGGCATAGAAGTTGAGGGCCACTGTGACCTTCAGAGCCACTCGCAGTGAGTGTCCACCCACACAGTCGGAGCTCATCTCAGGCTTAATCATCTGAAAACTGGAGGCCACAATCTCCCTTGAGAGGCAGAGCCTTCTTTGGCGTTGCACCTCAGACATATGAGGTAGCTGCATCACCACCAGCAGGATTGTGGCATCTTCTGTGGCCCTTTCTGCCTTGGACCCCCTGCTGGCCCTACGCTACTTGTGCCTGCGCCTCTCCTCCCACAGGTCCCTCCTCTGGAAGCTGCATTGGGACACCTGGCCTCCTCTCCCTTCTGCCCCTCTCTCCCTCCTCAGAGGAGGTGCCTCCAGCAGAGACAACAATTCCCATTACCAGGGTAAGGGAAGGCTGTCTGATACCTGGAAGGGTCCACATGGTCTGAATCCTCTGGGGACCTGGCAGACAGCGAGTCCTGAAATGAATTCTGGAAATGCCAAGAATGAAGCCCCAAACAGGCTTGAAGCTGCCAAGTACCAAGAAGCAACCAGCTGCAAACTATCTCCAAAACTCCTCACTACTCACACTGGCAACGCTGCTGACCCTATTTATCCCACCGTTGGATGAAGTTTGTGAAAATGTTGGCTGGCTGTCTGCCTGTTTTGCCCATGCAACGACCAGAAAAATCTCATGGGCAAGGAAAAATCAGTCAATTGGACTGTTAAGGGCTCTAAGTGGCTGCTTAATTAATGGCGGGTGTTGTTCCAGCACCCGCACGCACCCGCCAAGCAAAATATCGTGCAAATGCGCAATGATGTCAGGACACTCGCCTGACATCATCGTGCGCAATTTTACGCCCAATTGGGTCGGGCACGCGACCACCCGCAGGACGTAAAATTCTGCCCACAGAAACTAGTGTCACCTCTGCATAGATCTGAGATATAAAATACACAAATGTGCTAAGAGGGTTAGAGACTTAAATGTATTTGTAGGGTAGCTTTCTGGTTCAATTGGTCTTATATTTAAGTATCACAGCTAGAGAATTCCTTACAGGGCTAAACTGTCAGTATCTGACATTGTACAATTGGCAATACAAACATGACACTAATAATATTAACTTTTCAGGTCAATGACCTTTCAGCAGAACTCATGATGCTGTCAGATCTGCCAAGTCTTCCCAGCATTTTCTGTTTTTATTTCAGATTTCCAAAGTCCACAGTATTTTGCTCTTGAAAGGCATGGCATTAATCATTTAATAAATCGGCATGACTGGAGCAATACATTTTGAAATGCATGTGGCCACTCTGGTGATTGCTATTACTTTGATTTTAGGTAAAATCTAACAAAGGTAACAGTTACATTCCATCTTGAATGTTTGAATACCAGGGCTTACTGGTGCTTTTGGTAATTTGATTTTTGAGTCTGCATATGAGTTTAGTTATGTATAGATGCTTCAAAGAAAGGCTGGTTAGGAAAATGAAAATCTCTTAAATAAAAGCAAAATACTGCAGATCTGAAATAAAAACAGAAAATGCTGGAAAAACTCATCAGTTCTGGCAGCATCTTTGGAGAGAGAAACAATGTCAACGTTTCAAGTACAATATGACTCTTCTTTGGAATATATTTCAAAGAACAGTCATATTGGACTCGAAGTGTTATCTGTTTCTCTCTCCACAGATGATGCCAGAAGTGCTCAGTTTTTCCAGCACTTTGTTTTTATTGAAAATCTCTTAAAGGAAAGGATTACGGTGAACTTAATTAGGCCCTAAAAGTTTGCTCTGAGGTTACCCATTAGTCATAAAGCTTGAAATTTCAGGGTTGCTTCTTCATACAACAAAAGTTGTAGCTTGCTGCCAGAAGAATGGCAGAGCAAGACCTTTACGAGAAGCAGGAAGAGGAGGTGTGCCCATGAAGCTGGGACTCATTCAAAAACAAGACACAGGGAGTATAAGGAAAATGAGCTAGGTCACTATATGACCTAGACCCCAAGCAAAAGAGTTAGCCTTTATCTTTTACAAATTGGCTGGAATTTTCACCTGGATATTCCGAATTAGTAGGTGTTGCCCTTTTGGTTGTCTATGTGCCGCTGTACGCTGTACTCATAAGAACAATAACTTGTATGCTGATTTCTGCTTCACATGCTATAAACAAAACAAAAATATGAAAAGTGATGGCTGTGTAGTTTACATTATATAAGTTTTCAATATTATTTGAAGCAGAAGTTGCTCCACAGGGCTCCTTGCTACAGCTGTACACTTAACAGATGGAAATCAAAGGGCACATTTCCAAAGCATTTGCAAACCTGCATGACCAATTCAAGTCATTTTTCTTTTACTACATGTCTTTTAATGTATTTCATCTGCCTCTATTTTGTAATTGCTTTTCTGTGAAGATATGAAGGATTTAAAATATTGATATAGAAGGTGATGGAAATGGGTTCATGTGTTTAATACGGTTCAGTACATCACAGGCAAAAATCATAAAAGAACAAATATGTCAATCTTCTTAGCTTTTCATTGTAAGAATCCCTTCAGAACTTGATTCTACTTTTGCTTACACAGATGTTTCAAATTGTTTGAAGGATATGAGGTTAGCAAGCTACAACTTCCAGTTCTGAAGAAGAGTCATACGGACTCGAAATGTTAACTCTGTCTTTCTCTCCACAGATGCTGTCAGACCTGCTGAGTTTTTCCAACAATTTTTGTTTTTGTTTCACAACTTCTGCTGGGTTATGTTCTGTTTTATGACTCAGAGATAGTCAGAGATGATACACTTCAGGTTATATATCTGAACTGGAATTTTGTTCAATGCTTTAAAATGTCTGCTCTCATGCTTCCAGCTGCTTGTCTACAGCTTAGTTTCTCTTTTTCAGAAACCACGCTCAGGCTAACCTAATCACACACAGTGAACAGTCAACAGACACACATAGTCAAACACCAAACAACTGAGTAGTACAGTCTGGGACAAAACTTTCAGATCTGTGATGGAAACCAGTGTTGATGCATCATCACCATTTAGATTATAGTATAATGACTTGGATATTTTACAGCACTTCCCTGAATCTCCCGTCATAGCTTGTGTGAAACACCAATTTTCTTCTCCCTCATTAGTTAAGTCTTTTCTTTGGAGGACGGGGGAGGGCGGGGATGTTGGAGAGGTGATTTTTTTTGGAGCATCTTCTGCTCTGCAACTATTTCAATAAAGTTCTGTGAAAATCCTATTTTCAGGTGTAAACAGACTTGCTATCAAACCTTAGCTGATGTTACAGCAGCAGAATTGGAGAATCTCCAAGAGAATTTATCTCTTTGTGATCTGACACTCCCTCCAAGACAGTCCACAAGGTATACAATACTGGGTGCCTCTATGCTACCTAACTATGCTCTGCAGTGAGAACATATGAAGCCAGCATTGGAAAGGCCTGTCAGCATGATGAGGCAGACAAGACTGATGACATGGAGAGTGGTGAGAAAGGGGGAAGGCTCCAACAACTGCCTGAAGCCAGAGTTGCTTGGCAGCAGTTCATTAAAAAGCATTTCAACTGAACAATCCCTTCACTCCCTCCATGAACAGTCATATACATCTATCCAGTTCTTCCACCGTCCAATAAACAGGATCCACCCGCCATTAATATACTTGTCATCTGACATTGCAAGATCAGTACCTATGACAGGAATACACTGATCACAAAAGTTTCAAAAAATGTATAACTTCACTGGCTTGGAGAAATGCCAGGTTCAGAGTATTAGTGTATTTCTTAAATGCTGTCTTATCTACCCTCGAATTTCTGCATGTTGATTCCAAGTGATATCAGCATCGGAGCTGGAAGGCTGCTGTGATTTAGATGCTCACAGTCGGCAGCCTCCAGGAACTTGGACTTGCAAGAGCTTGACTGTTTAACAAAGTAACATGCCTCTTCCTGACACCCCCACATTTAGCCATGCATTGATTTCCCTAAAATTCCTGTTCTTCCCCATTCTAGTACACAGCTGGGGAAGTAATCCTGAGATGCACAACTTTTCCTGCTGTCAGGATACAGCTCAGCTGTCTCTGTAATCTGCGAGAGAACAGATCCTAGGAGATCTCTGATGAAATTGAAGCCCCTGTCAAAGGTAGAGGAAGTGATGGAGCCCAATATCCCTAATACTACAGACTACTGTACATTAAAAGAGCCACAGACTCCTGCAAGAAGGACATTGCTGCAGCGTGCATTGAGGTGACCAGATGCTCCATGGGTGACTGCAGAGTGTCGATGCCATGTGTCAGAATCACGTACAAGTTACTAGCAAACTCATCCATCGTCTCTGATATGTTACTGTAGCTTCCTATTTATTCGGCAATTACTGGTGCACAGAAATTATTTTTTCTTTTAAAAGCTGGGTCCCTAAAATCTGCATTTCTGCCTTCAGCAGAATTAGGACCCAAACTTGCTCTCCAGTGTGTTGCTTCCTGGTCTGTCCTTTCTACTTGAAAACTAGTCTGGCTCACTTGTGCTGTGGGAATCATCCTGTGCGAACTATTTTAACTCATTACAATGCACTGCCCAGTGTGCCAATTTATGTATTGGTGCCTGATCAAGTGATGAGATATCTTCAGGAGGACTGTACACCTCCACCTGTGCAGCAGCAGGGCCCAATGTATCTGAGGAACCTAGGCAAAAGGAATAGGATATGATGAAGCACACTGTGTCTAAGGTAAGCAGTAGCAGATGAATGGTAGTGCAGTAGAGTCCTAGAGTACTTTGCTGTGTGTGTGATTGTGAGAGCCAGAATTAAATGGAAACAAAAAAGAAAGAAAAATGCTGAAATACCTTACAGTGCAAGATCGAGTCTTGCCATCTCCAGTGCTGCATGTTCTTCCTCTAACATTGACTTTGATGATGGTGTTTTCCATTGGAGTCCAAGTTTGTAATGTGGTGTGACCGCTTCCTGTTCATCAGTTCTCCCTCCAACCATGTGTCAGCTTCTTCTGCAAGAACAGAGGCAGTGAATGAATACGTGCCCTGTTAAAGTGTTGTGAAAATAGGTAAAGAAGCTTAGTAAAGTATGCATTCTTGCAAAGATTAAGCAACAAGTATGGACAGGAAGAAGGAATTCTAAGGGCAATAGTGTTATGATATGATAGGTGGTAAATCCCAAAGGGAAACTTGGCCAAGCTATTACAACGATTTGCAATTTGGACTTTTATTACAAGAAGGTATTTGTACCGAAGTCAGAAGTAAAGAGTCCATTACCACTTTTGGAGATCTTAAATATTAAGTTAAACAATTGTTACAAAAGAAAAAAAACTTAAACACACAAGATTACAGTTACACAGTTAAATTTAGACTTACAAATTTCCCAAAAGATACCTACTTAACTTGACCCCCACATAAACACCCTTTTCCAAGCAAAATTGAAATGGATTCTTAATCTATAAAACATCCAGTAACATTACTCCAAGGCATCCTTGTTGCTATAAGGGAGGTATTTCACAGCTTCTCTCTCTCCCTCACTCAACAATGGAAATCTAAGGCTATTAGCAAAACCTTGCTTTCTGGAACAAACAAGCAGTTCTCTGCAGGGGGTGGGGGGAGGAGTGATGAGAGGCTACTTTTCACAGGTCTGTCTTTGCACAACCCATCTTTCAAGATCTCACAAGACTTCTCGCCATACAGCTTTCAATCTTTCCTTAAATATATTTTCTCCCTTTTGGTCTTTTATATCCCAATGTTTAAACTTTCTTTGGAAGTTACCTTTCCCAGAATGTAAACATCTTTCATGATGTCCTTATAGCCAGCACTTTCAAGGAAAAATATATTTAATAACTTTACCTTATTTATTTATGATTCTACCAGTTGTAAAGCCCCCAGTTATGTCTCTTTGAAATTTAGACAGCTAACACTTCAGTCCCCACTTATCTCCTAATGCAAATTCCCATTCATACGGTATCTACTTGTCAGCTGGTCCCTGTTAGGGGAGATCACTAAGTGAGTATTACTGACCAAAACAGTATGCAGCCTATCAAATGAGCGCTAGCCTGCAACTATCCTGAGCTAGACATGGGCTAAAACAGTGTTGCAGCTTGAGACCCAATAGAGCCATAGAAACGTTATGGCGCAGAAAGAGGCCATTCAGCCCATTGTGTCTGTGCCACCCATAAATAGAGAAAAAAGGAACTAGCCATTCATTTTTAATCCTACTTTCCAATACCTGGTCCATAGCTTTGCAGGTTACAGCACTTCAGGTGCATATCCAATTACCTTTTAAATGAGTTGAGTGTTTCAGCCTCAACTACCAGTTTAGGCAGTGAATTTCAGATGTCCATCACCCTCTGGGTGTAAATTGTTTTCCTCCTGTCCCCTCTAATCCTTCTACCGATCACCTTAATTCTATGCCCCCTGGTAATTGACACCCCCCCCCCCCCCAACCAAGCTAGGGGAAAAAGATCTTTCCTGTCTACTTTATCTAAGCCCCTTATAATCTCATACACCTCAATTAGATCACCCCTCAGCCTCCTTTGTTCTAAGGAAAACAACCCTCACCTATCCAATCTTTCTTCATAGCTGCAATTTTCAAGACCGGCAACATTCTTGTAAATCTCCCCTGCACCCTCTCCAGAGCAATGATGTCCTTTCTGTAATGTGATGGCCAGAACTGTACACAAAATTCTAGCTGTGGCTTAACCAGTGTTTTATACAGTTCCAACATTACATCCCTGCTTTTGTAACCAATGCCTCATCCAATAAAGGAAAGCATTCCATATGCTTTCTTTACCACCTTATCTAGCTTCCTGCCACCTTCAAGGGCGTGTGGACATGCACTCCAAGGGCTCTCACTTCCTGTACCCCACTCAATATCCTCCCATTTATTGAATATTCCCTTGCTTTGCTTTCCCTCCCCAAATGCATTAACTGACACTTCTCTGGATAGAATTGGATTTGCCACTTTTATTCCCACTCAACCAAATCATTGATACGATCCTGTAGCCAACAGCTACCCTTTTCACTATCAGCTACACGGCCGATTTTTGTGTCATCTGCAAATTCCCCAATCATGCCTCCCAAATTTAAGCCCAAATTATTAATATATACAACAAACAGCAAGGGCACCAACACTGAGCCCTGTGGAATGCCAATGGAAACTGTTATCCACTCACAAACACATCCATTGACCATTACCCTCTGTTTCCTGTCACTGAGCCAATTTTAGATCCAACTCACCACATTCCCCTGTATCCTATGGGATCTCACTTTTCTGACCAGTCTGTCATGTGGGGCCTTGTCAAATGCCTTACTGAAATCCACATATACAACATCCACTACAACACCCTCATCAATCCTCCTTGTTACTTCCTCAAAAAATTCGATAAATTACCAAGACACGATCTTCCCCTAACAAAACCATGCTGACTGTCCCTGAACAATCCGTGCCTTTCTAAGTGACAGTTTACCCTGTCTCTCAGAATTGATTCCAATAATTTGTCCATCACCGAAGTCAAACCGACAGGTCTATAATTTTCTGGCCTATCGCCTGCACCCTTTTTAAATATTGCTACAACTTTTGCAGATCTCCAATCCTCTAGTGCCTCACCTGTATCCACTGAGAATTGGAAAATGGCCCTCAGAGCATCTACTCTTTCCTCCCTGGTTTCCTTTAACAACCTGGGATACAATCCATTTGGCCCTGGTGAATTATCCACCTTCAAAGATGCCAGTCCCTCTAGCACTTCCTCTCTCACTATGCATATTCTATTTAGTATTTCACACTCTTATTCTTTAACTATAATGTCTGCATCATCCCTCTCCTTAGTGAAGACAGAGACAAAGTACTCGTTGAGAACCCTGCCCATATCTTCTGCATCAACCCACAAGTTAACATGTACATCTCTGACAGCCCTGCCCTTTCCTTAGTTATCCTCTTGCTCATAATGTACTGGTAAAACATCTTAGGATTTTCTTGGCCACCTTGTTACCTCTGTGTACCTGAAGTTTTTGGCCAAAATCATCCCCTGCCTGTATGTTTTGAAATGAATCCTCTTTTCCCTCAACAACTTAATTTGTGATGAAATCTCATTGGCCATAAACTTAAACTTTGCAAGATTAGCATACAAACATTTGGGACATTCACAGATTTGTTATCAGGGTGTGGATGGCACTGTCAAGAGCAGCATTTCTTGTTCATCCCTAAGAGCACTTGATAAGGTGGTGATGGGCCTTCTAGAAGCATTAATATCTGTATGATGAAGGTGCTTCCACAATGCTGGGATTTTGACCCAGCAATGCTGAAGGATCAGCGATACGTGTCCAGGTCAGAATGGTGTGTGACTTGGAGGGGTGCTTGAAGATGGTGATGTTCTGCTGCACCTGCTGCGATTGACCTACAAGGTGTGGGAATTTACAGGTTTGGGATGTACTGCTGAAGAAACTTGGACAATTTTCTGCCGTGGATCCTGTAGATAGCGCATACTGCACCTGTAGTATGCTGATGGCGGTGAAAACAGATGTCTAGCCTCATGGACAAAATGCTGATCAAACAGACTTGCTTTTTCCTGAGTAGCGCTGATCTTATTAAGTGTTATTACAGCTTGCATCCATCCAGGCAAGTGGAGAGTATTTCATCTTCCCCTCAAGGAGCAAAACTGGAGTCAATGGGAATCAGGGGAAAACTCTCCACTGGTTGGAGTCATACCTAGCATAAAGGAAGATGTTTGTGATTGTTGGAGGTCAGTCATTTCAGCTCCAAGACATCACTGCAAGAGTGCCTCAGGGTAGTGTCCTAGGTCCAACCATCTTTAGCTGCATCATCAATGACCTTCCTTCCACCATAAGGTCAGAAGTGGGGATGTTCACTGATGATTGCACAATGTTCAGCAACATTCACAACTTCTCAGATACTGAAGCAGCCCATGTCCAAATGCAGCAAGACCAGGACAATATCCAGGCTTGGGCTGACAAGTGGAAAGTAACATTTGCGCCACACAAAGTGCTGGGCAATGACCATCTCCAACAAGAGAGAATCCAACCATCGCCCCTTGATATTCAATGGCATTACCTTTACTGAATCCCCTACTATCAACATCCTGGGAGTTTCCACTGACCAGAAACTGAACTGGACTAGCCATATAAATACTGTGGCTATAAGAGCAGGTCAGAGGCCGGGAATCGTCCTCCCTGGCTCCCCGAAGCCTGTCTACCATCTGCAAGGTACAAGACAGTAGTATGATGGAATACTCCCCACTTGTCTGGTTGAGTGCAACTCCCACAAAACCATCCAGGACAAAGCAGCCCACTTAATTGACAGCCCCTCCACCATCGTCGCACAGTGGCAGCAGTGTGTACCATCTACAAGATGCACTGCAGGAATTCATCAAGGCTCCTTCATCAGCACCTTCTATACCCACAACCACTACCATCCAGAAGGACAAGGGCAGCAGATAGATGGGAACATCACCACCTGGAAGTTTTCCTCCAAGTCACTCACCATCCTGACCTGGAAATATATCGCCGTTCCTTCATTGTCGCTGGGTCAAAATCCTGGAACACCCTCCTTAACAGCACTGTGCGTGCAACTACACCACATGGACTGCTGCAGATCAAGAAGGCAACTAGGGATAGGCAATAAATGCTGGTCCAGCCAGCAAAGCCACATCCTGTGAGTGAATTTAAAAAAAAAAACATACTCCCACTTTAGGTGGGAATTTCTTCAAATCTTTGCTGAAACTACCTCTGTTTTTTTTTAATTCATTCACAGAATGTGGCTGGCTTTGCGAGTATTTATGACTCAACTACATTGCTGTGGTGTGGGTCTGGAGTCACAGGTAGACCTGACCAGACCAGGTAAGGATGACAGATTTCCTTCCCGAAAGGACATTAGTGAATCAGATGGGTTGTTACAACAATTGGCAATGGTTTCATGGTCATCGTTAGACTTCTAATTCCGGATTTTTATTGAATTCAAATTCCACCAACTGCCATGGCAAGATTTGAACCCAAGTCCCCAAAGCATTACTTTGGGTCTCTAGAATACTAGTCCAGCAACAACACTAATATACCATCACCTCCCCTACAAAGTGTTTTGTTTACGGTGGGCCTGATGCAAGGGTGATTCACCAAAAAAGGAACCAAGTTTGAGGGACATTAGCTTTGTGGAAAGGTTAGAGAAGATGGGATTATTCTGCTTAGAGTAGAGAAGGTTAAGCAGAGCTTTAGGGATACACATATACACATCATAAAATGTAGCAATGCTGGTTAACAAGGCCATTATAAAAGCAAACCTAGAGTTTGGGTTCTTTCCTAGAGGGGTGGAATTGAAAACAAAAGAAGTTATATTAAACTTCTACTGAAGTTTAGATGGACGGCACTTAAAGCACTGTGCACAGTTCAGGTCTCCAAATTATCAAGAAGAAATCAAGGCATTGGAGAAGATGCAAAAAAGATTCACAAGCATGATGCCAGAATTGAAAGAATACCCTTATCAGGAACTGGCTGGTGCTTTTTTTCTAGAAAAGAAAGGCTGAATGCTGATCAAATAAAGGTCTTTAAAATTTTGAAGGAATTTGACATAGTAACATAGAAAGATTAAATAAAAACAGAAAATGCTAGAAACACTCAGTAGGTCTGGCAGCAAATGTGGAGAGAGAAATAGAATCAATGGGCGGAATGTTCCGTGCCCGTTGGAGGCGGATGTGTATGGTGGCGTCAGCGGACATTATGGCAAGAAGGCCAAAAATCAGTTTCACGATGCTGTGAAACCAGATTGCAATGGTGCACTCTGCCCCTTAATGGTGGGCCGTGTTTCTGCTGTCGGACATCCGGAACTTTATTGTAATACATCTGCATCTCATTACAGGCTCTGCTCACCAGAATCATGCCCCACACTGAATCTTCCTAGCATGCCAACATGTTTCACAGTCCATAACTGACATGTGCCTGGTGAGCTGCACTTCGCTCGGGACTTCAAAGTTTGTTTGCCGACCTTGCTTCGGGCAGCACACATGGTCATCAGTGCTAGGTTTCACAGACAGCACCACATCACTTTTAGGGGGTTCACAGGCAGGTCTCTACCAAACGAGGTATAAGACGGGGGGTGGGGGGGGTGGCTTTTCAATGGCTGTAGGGCTAGGGTTTGCTTGGGGAAGGGGGAGAAGTGGCCTCAGGCGAGGGAAGAGGCTGCAGGGCAAGGGCTGTACGAGGGAAGAGGGGTATCCCAGGGTGTGTGTGAGGGCACCAGTTGATCTGTGCAAGTGGCCTCAAGATGGTAAGGGCTGAGGAAGCAGTTTGCAGAGGAGATGAGGCTAGATGGAGATGTGTGGGTGTGCATGAGAGAGAGAGTGATGATGTCCCTTGAGCTGGCAGTGAATTTTTAAAAATTTATTCACGTGAGGTGGGCTTCACTGGCTAGGCCAGCATTTATTGCCCATCCCTAATTGCCCTTGAGAAGTTGGTGGTGAGCTGACTTCTTGAACTGTTGCAGTCCCAGTGGTGTAGGTATACCCACAGTGCTGTTAGGGAGGGAGTTCCAGGATTTTGACGCAGCAACAGGGAGATGTGAGATGCCAGTGAATGTGTGATAGGCTTGAGTGTGTGAGGTTAGAGTGATGAGGTGGAAGCCTTACCCTGGCAGCACAGATGAGAACATTCATCCTCTTTCTACATTGGATGGCCAATGTCTTGTGTGCAGCACTGACACTGACCATCACTGCCATCACCTACTAAGACAGAGTGGTGATTGCTGGACCTCCTGCGGCCAGAGTGGAGGTAGGGGACATCACGGCCGGCCTTCACGGCATCCAAAAGGTATTCCAGGGACACGTCACTGAATATCGAGGCTTCAGTCTTCTTGCCTTTTGGGGTCATGTCTTCAGTGCTGCAGTCCTGGGCTGGAAGCATTGAGAGGTGTGCGTGCAGCTGCACTTTAAATATGGTGCCCGACATGAAGCGGCGAGGTGACGGCATGACAGGCAAATGAGAGCTCGCCCGCCATTGAAACAGCGTGTTTTTGGGAATGCATGATTAATGAGGCGGAATTTGGATGATATGGCGTGAAAAGCCACCATTGAAGCTGGCAGGTAAAATGTTCTTTTTCTCGCCCCGCTGCTGCATTTAGTGCAAATCTGGGATGATTCTGCCCAATGTTTCAGGTCTATGACCTGAATCCAATAAAGCCAATGGGAAATTCAGGAGAAACCTCTTTATCGAGAGAGTGGAACTCACTGCCACCTAGAATATTTAAGACAAATGGGATAGATGGACATAAGGGAAGGCTAGATAAGGATAGGGTTAGATGAAATGAGGTAGGAAGAGGCTTGTGTGGAGCATAACTACCAACATGGATCACTTGGTCTGTTTTTGCATTGCGCTGGTGTTTACAGGGTTGAGGTTTTGTAGTGAGGGAGGATGAGTTATGGTTGAGAAAGCTGGAAGTTTAGACTATGTAGTGTGCATGTTTTTTACAAACCAATTCCACGTGTGGAAACCAACCAGAAAGATAGACATAGGTGTCTGTTGGGCAGCAAATGCTGCACTAAAGGACACAGCCCAAGGGTGCATGACTATTAGGAGTGGACATTGTGGGGGGAGCAAGGGGGTCTGCTGTAAATAGTAGGGGTTTGGGGAGAGTTTGGAGATATGGTAGAGGTCAGAGGCAGAGATGGAGCAACAGGTCAGAGTCAGAGATTAGGAGTGCAGGAATGGGGAGATTGTGATCTTCAGCCCCTATGATCATTAAAGGTGTCAGTAATCAAGGGAAGGCTGATGACGAAGGTTTAATGTTGAGAAATTTGCGGGGTGTGGTCAGTGATGGGAGTTTAGTGACATGGGAGTTGGCAATAGAGGATGTTAGTGATGGGGTGTAGATATTGTGGTATCAGGAATGGGGAGCTCAGTGATTGCAGGCAGGTCGGTGATGGGGTGGTCAGTGTTGGGAGTATTGCAAGTGATTATTGGGGGTGGGGGCAGGGATGTTGATGTGCAATTCAGTGATGGGTGTCAGCGGGCGATTGGGCCAGGTTGTGATTGTGGGTCTCAAAGGGAAATATTGGTGGGAGTGTGGTATTTACATGTTAGTTTGTTGGGCCTGGAAGAAATGCAACTGCTTCTCCTTGTCAGTAAGCTGTGGTGTAAAGGCCACTTACCAGCCTTTCTTGTCTCCCTGTAGTTACTGGGTTTCCAAAGGCCCAGGAAACCCAGCATGTGTTAAAAATTGAAATCTTGTTAAAATGGAGGCACACAGACTCCTTCAAAGCTTCAATGATGGACCCACCTCCCAAGAGTGGATTGGTCGCCCACCCCCAGCCAGCCTTCATTAAAACTAAAACTGGGCAGATTTTGAGATGTGTTAATTTCCTGTTTCAGTGTTATTACTTAAACTTCTAAACCACCGCAAGGGTATATGTACTTGCAGCATTTCCAGAAAGCATAGAAAACTTGGTCAAATTTACCAAAAAGAGTACAAAATACAGTTATATTTGCATGTTCTAACAAGGAAAAGGTACAATCAGTGTTCTTGTAGTGTTCAATTATTCTGTGTTCAATTATGGGTGTCTGGTAACTGATCTAAGCTTACTGTGCTTGATTGATTAAGCCTGGGTGTAGACTCAGAGCTAAAGTAAATAGACACCACACAAGCTACCAGAAGCTGAGCTGTAAGCATGAGTGCAGGCATTTTGTGATTGTAGATATATTTTAAAACTCTTGTAAATAAACCTGTTGCACACTTAGAAACTAATGCCATCTCTACACTGCTAAAATATACAACAAAATGGTGCTCACAATCCGGAAAGCAAAACCTGAAAGACTGGCGGAGGCTGATTGAGCTACAACTTACAAGGGAATTGGACATATTCTTGAAAAGGAGAAAGCTTACAGGGCTATGGGGAACAAGTAGGGGAGTGGGACTTGGATAACTCTTTCAGACAGCTATACAGACATGGCCTGAATGGCCAGCTTCCATGCCATATGTTTGGATGATAGGACGCATACAGTCTATCAGGTGGGAAGAAGTTTGTAACTGGTTCCTTGAAAACAGGATACCCCTCAAAAAATGTGTTCATAAAGACACATGAAAGAAAGGAAGAAAAAAGCACTGGAATTTTCCAGCCCCTCACGCCTGAGGGCTCTTCTGGTTCCTCTGAGGTGAACAGCGATTTCAATGGCTTGCCGGCCCTGCCATGGGGAGCTGGAAAATTCTGGGCATAGAGCCGGAAGTAGACAGTTCAGCCCCTCAAATCTGTTTAAGTCCCACTCCAAAGACTTGAGTTTAAAATCTAAGATGACACTCCAGTGCCAGTACTAAGGGAGGGCTGCATGGTCAGAGGTGCCATTTTTTAGCTGAGGTGGGCGGAAAAGATCACATGCCACTGTTTTGGAGAAAATCAAGGGAGTTTCATCACAACATCACTAAAGTAGAATTTCTAGTCATTGTCACTCATATTACTGATTGTGGGGCCTTATTGTGCACACATTGGCTGCCATGTTTCCTCATTACAAGAGTGATTACATTTCATTGGCTGTAAAACAATTTGGGATGTCCTGTGGTCATGAAGGGTGCTATATAAGTACAATTTTTTTCTATTTTTCAATTAGATCATGGCTGATCTGTACTTCATCACTGTTTACCTGCATTTGATTTAAACTCCTTGGTACCTTTACCTAATAAAAGTCTGTCAAGATAATACATGCAGAAACATTACACTAGCACTATCAGAACCAGATTTTGTCTTACAGCTGCCCTTCCTGTTATCGGAATTTATGTGGCATTTCTTAGTCATTGCTCCATGCATTAGCATGCGTTAAAGTTAGTGCATGAGTTATCAAAGCCGTACTTTTCTCTAGGGCACAAAGATGCCACATGGCATACAATGCAGATAGACTGTAGACAAATATATGTTTACAGTGCCCTTTATATACAGAACTCTAATTAACCACAAGGTACTCTCAGCATTTCCAGAACGCATAGAAAATTTGGTCAAATTTATTTAAGAGCACAGACAATAGTTGCATTTGCATATTCTCACAAGAAAAAGGTACCATCAGTGTGTTCAAGTGCAGTACATTATTATTTATACTTCTCAGTTTGATTGGCACTGTGTAAATAAAATCAGTGACAAAGTACTTTTTTTTAACAGATGGGTAACCTAACTCAAGAAGTGTCTCAATTAGGCAAAGACCTTCACAATATAATGCATCTTTTGGAAAGCGTTTTGACAGCACAGAAAAGCACACCTTTCTGGCCTGTTCATGGTGCTCACATGGCCCATTCAGTGGACAACTTGAAACCAAGAATGGCTTGGACATCACATCAGCCTTGTTTTCATATGCAGGGAGGGACAGCCTCTTGCACTACAACAAACCCATCGCAAAACTCAACAGCAGCGGGCATGAGGTCTTTGGATCCAGGTGTTCAATACAGTAACCCTCAAGGACTAGGAATGATTTCACAAAGACCTATGGAAAATGATCATTACCATGCCTTGTCCACACCAGTCCATTCTCAGCATTGCCAGTCACCCCAAGGTGACCGCTTACCACTTGTTAGATGTGTATCTCCACACTCTGACACCACGTTAACCCCTCTTCAGTCTATGTCGGTAACCCTTTCATCTTCAGCAAGTTCATCACCTGAGAGATCGATTCCACTGGTGTTTCCCTGCAAATCTGAAGAGAGTAGCAGCTCCAACCTGGGCCCAGTCAGTTCATCAGACCTTGGAAATTCACCAGATTCCTGGGAACTTGAAGGGATGTCAGGTATCTCTTTATCAAACATCGCAGCTTCGTCTGTAGAGGTTGTGACAGGTACACAGAAATTTAAGAATGACAGTGCCATTAACTTGTAATGATAATGATGAATTAACAAGTACTGAAAAGTACTGAAAAACATGGCCTGCAGCTGTCAGTCCTAAATATATCATTATTGCATAAGTGCAATATTCTTCTGCATTCCACTGATATTGCAGAGGTAAGAGTCACAGAAATTGACTTCAAGGGAACACTGGAAATTGAACTTTATTTGAAATAAAGTGATGAAAATATAGCCGATTAATCTTCAGTGGAGAAAAAGTCATAAAACAGTTTTCAGGAGCATGCTTATGAATCTATAACTATTTGAGCACAAAACTAGTTTGCTTGTCTGGCCTGCAAACTCCCAGGGTGATCTAAGACCCTTGCAGCCTCAGGACAGCTGGAAATCAAGGGCAGCAGAATAAAAATGGCTTTTGTAGCAGAGGTAATTCTTCCCAAAAGCAAAGGTTTTTTTTAAAATAAAGTCTATGCTGAAGTATCCCAGATAGATATGAATTGGGCCGTTTGCTCTGGGTGGTCAGGCGTCCTGTTGATTCAGTTCTCTTCATGACAAGGCACAGGGACAATTATCGCTGCATGCTGTCTCCTAGACAATCAGTAAACTACAGCTGGTAGCAGAAGGTTAGTTGCTGCACATTGTATCATGTAAATCAATTTGTTCAATTATTTATCAAAAATGACTATTTTTATACATTTGGTATGGACACTGTATTTAAGTCACATGTTTATAATGAAACCTTTTTGTGGCAAAGCTTGAAAGAAAACTCAAATGCATTACAAAAATCCTATTTATGCTGTTAGCTCAGAAATAATTGGAAAAAAGTTATTTAAGGCACTGTGGTTAAAAAGGTATGTAAAGAATTAGGTTACTTAGAATCGGTTGCATGCTACCTATGAATGTACCTGCAGTGATCAAATTATAATAACTAAAACTAATAGAGAATGACACTTATTTATTGCTTATATTTCAATAACACATTGTAGGGAATGTCAAACAAAATCATGTAATCCCAGAAATAGGTACAAATATAGAAAAGCTCACTAACTTTAAAAGTATTTCATGTTCTTTTGGATTCTTACCATTTAATAAAAAGAACTTGATAACTTTGTATGCAGTGTTGCATAGATGGTTTCTATTTTGTATGGATTGTGTTCCCTGTGCAAATTTGTTTATTTTATTGTTCAAAAACTAATAATACCTCAATACCTTTGTTTTTAACTGCATATGAGAATCCCATTTAGAGTGATGAGTAGAAATACTAGCCTCTTTCACTCTCTCTGGTTGTTACCAACAATTCGCAATATGGGCTGTTAGGCATCTCTGTGACATAGAGTTCCTGAACATGCAAAGTGCAAAGAAATAAGTCTCAGACCACATCCCCAGTCAGCAAAAAAAGGCCAACAAATTCAATAATCCCTTAAAGCGGATGTGCAGAAGGTAGGGTGTGCGTTACATGCAAACTTGGTGCTAACATCTCATTATTATGTATCGGGGAGCAGCCAGTGCTACCCAATCTGATTATTGACTAAGTGACTGTTTTGGTTGCTGGGGGGCCGGGGGGGTGGGTCGGTGGGGGAATGGTGTTAATGTAATCAAGCACCTCTGGTTATACTTAAAGGGAAGATACACTATGGTTACAGGCAAATGAAAAACTTTTTAAGGCACAGAGAGGGCAACCATGTTGTTTGATATACTTTTGAAAGTCTTGGACTAGGCAGTCGGCAAGAAGAAGGAGATCCTGTTCCCCCAGGAGGCAGAAGGCCACCCAGACAACACCCAACCTGCAGTGGGAAGAGATGCAGAAGAGATCAATGCTAGGAACTTAACTCCAAGGACATGACTTCAGTGCTGTAAAATAGTTTCATTTGAAAGCAGAATACTGCGGAAGCTGGAAATCTGAAATAAAAACAGAAGACGCTAGAAAAAAACTCAACAGATCAGGCAACATTTATGTAGAGAGAGAGACAAATAGAGTTCAGATTTCAGGGTGGTAACCTTTCATCAGAACTGGGATAAGTTAGAGATATAATAGGTTTTGAGAAAGGAGCAGGTGGCACAAGGACAAATGAAGGTCTCTGATAAGGGTGGAAGGCAGGAGAGATTAAATGACAGAATAGTTAGTCCTCCAAGGCCAAAGAAAATGGAATGGAACCAGAAAGGAAACAAAGGAACAAAAGATGTGCCTAGAGCAGATGTGCTGCTGACTGCAAGAAAAGAAACAAAAAAAAGAAAGTAAGGGAATCAAAATGGGGACAGAGTTTACGTTTGAAATTTTTGAACTCAACATTGAGTAGGCTCTGAAGTGTTTAATGGAATGATAAGGTGCCCTTTCTCAAGCTTATGTTGAACCTCATTGGAACAGTGCAGCAGGCCGAGGACAGAGGTGTCAGCATGAGAACAGGGTAAAGAATTAAAATGACACCAGAAGATCAGGGTTATGCTGGCAGACAGAATGGAGGTGTTCCACAAAGCAGTCACTTAATCTGCATTTGGTCTCCCCAATATAAAGGAGACCACATTGTGAGCAGTAGACTAGATTGAAAGAAGTACAAGTAAATCGCTGCTTCACCTGTCATTTTAATTCTGCACTATTCTCATGAAGCTCAATGTAAGCTTCAGGAACAGCATCCCATCTTTCCATCAGGCACTTCACAGCCTTCTGGATTCAACACTGAATTCACCAATTTTAGATTGTAAACTGTCCCCATTTTGTTTCCTTTTCTTGTTTCATTTGATTTTGTGAGCACACATTTGCTCTAGCGACATATTTTGTTTCTTTGTTTCTTTTCATGCCCCGTCTCCATTCCTTTTGGCCCTGGAGGAATATTTCTGTCCTCAACCTACTGCACTGTTCTAGCGAAGCTCAGCATAAGCTTCAAGAATAGCACCTCATCTTTGGCCCAGAGGACTCATTTTTCTTTCATTCAATCTCTCCTGTCTTCCAGCTTGTCACAGGCCTTCCCTTTGCCCTTGTCCCGCCCACTCCTTGCTCAAAACCTATTACACCTCCAACTTTTCACAGTTCTAATGAAAGGTCACCGACCTGAAACATTGGGTTGCAACTTCCTTGGAGTGACAGAAATTGCCAAATTTCTTCTGTGCCTGTCTCGTCTGAGCTTCCACCTCAGGCCAGGTGAGATACAGGCAGTGCAGCTGTCACCAAAGTCCAGCATCGAAGTCCAGCACCGTCGAATTGAAGAAGGACACGTCCCCCTTTTTATAGCACTAGCTGCCATAAAGCAGATAAGTTTAAAGGTCCCATTGAAATTGACAGGCCAGAGAGAAGGTAAGAACCTAAGGTAAGTGAAAATGATTGGGAGGTAGACGTGACCGGAGGTCGAGTGGGGGTGGGTGGAGGTGGTCGGACATTGGGGCGGTGTGGGGGGAGTCGGACACAGGGAGAGGGTGCAACAGGCCGGACATTCTTCGGGTTGGGAGGGGTCAGACATTCGGGGGTGTTTTGGGGAGAGGGGGTTCGGACATTGTGGGAGGGGAGGGGGATGCAGCGGACCAGACATTCGTGAGGGTAGGGAGAGGTGGGTCAGATATCGGGAGGGCGGGGGGGGTGGGGGGTGGTGGGTGATGGTCGGACATCAGGAGGGGTTGGAGCGGGGCAGATATTCTTGGGCTGGGGATGTTAGACATTAAGATGGCTGGAGGGATCAGACATCAGGAGGGGGTGGAGCAGGATGGACATTCGGGTGGAGTGGAGGGGCTGGGGGTGGTCGGACATCGGGTGGGGTGGGTGAGTCAGGCATTCATGGGGCTGGGTGTTTGGAATTTCGGGGGCTGTGGGTCAAACATGTGTGGGGGGCGGGGGATCGGGTGGCAAGGCGAGCCCAAGGGCGGAGGTGTCATGTGAGCATGTGAGGAATTCCATGCAGGTGGGGGAATCCCATGGGGAGTCGGTGGGTGGGGATTATCTGTGGGGTCATCTGGGAGTTTAGGGCTGCAGGGGGAGCCCTGTGGGGGGATTGGTCTGGGTCTTTCCAATAGTTACCCAGAATTTAGAAGAGATTTTAATTCTTCTAACTTTTTCTGGGTAGCTATTGGCATAACCCTGGTGGAACCATCCAAACGTCTGTGCACTTCTGGATAATTGCAAACCCTTACCTGGGAACTTCCCAGAGGGATTCCCCAGTGCATCTTTGTGGTGCCCCCACAAATCCGATGGCAGGGAGTTTGGAGGTTATGGCCTGTTAATTCTGTTTTTCTCTTTCTCTCTACACAGATGCTGCCTGACAATCTGAGTTTTCTTTTCCAGCGTATTCTGTTTTTATTTCTGTAAAAAAAAGTTTAATGACCTCACCAAAGTTGTCAAGGTAAGAATCCTACTTCTCATCTCAATTACTCTTTTCTTAGTTGCACTATCTGAAGCCTTGCTGGTCACAATATGTGCTCCCCCCACTTCATCCACTTTGGATCTAAGAAAGATAGATAAGAGTATTTTCTAAATGGTGAAAAGGTGGCAGCTGTGAGCAGCAGAGAGATTTAAAAGTCCAAGTACAGAACTCATAGACAGGTACAAAAAATAATTTAAAGGCTAATGCAATGTTGGCTTTTATCTCAAGGGGACTGGAGTACCTTTTATGTTAAGATTATATCAAGCTCTGGTTAAACACTTTTTGGAGAGCTGTGTTCCATCTTGGACACTGTATCTCAGGAAGGATATATTAACCTTGGAGGGAGTGCAGTGCGGATTCATCAGAATAGTTCCTGGGTTAAACAAATTAAATTATGGAGGCTGCATAGACCAGAATTATATTCCCTTGGGTATAGAAGATTAAGGGGTGATCTAATTGATGTGTTTAAGATGATTAAAGAAGTTAATAAAGTAGATAGAGAGAAACTATTGCCTCTGGTAAAGGAGTCCGGAACAAAGGGTTCAACCTTAAAATTAGAGCTAGGCCATTCAGGAGTAATGTCAGGAAGCATTACTTCACACAAAGGATAGTGAAAAGCTGGAACTCTCTCCCCTCAAAAGTTGTTGAGGATAGGTCACATGAAAATGTCAAACTGACACAGATGTTAGGTAACGGTATTAAGGGTTATGACAAATAAATGGAGTTAAGGCACAGATCAGCCATAATCTCATTGAATGGCAGGACATGCTGAGGGGCTGAATGGCCTACTCTTATTTTTATGTTCCCAAGTTCACTCTGTTATAACTATTGCACCACAATTCACTCCTCATCTTTCTCCTCCTAATCACACACTCTGAACCCCGTACTCTTAATTATTCCTGTTAACAATTATGCATATATGGAATATAGATGTTAGATATTTTGGGTGGGACTTACCTTTCCGGGCACCAAGTGTGGTGGTGAGCCACCCGCAGTGGCGGGTTTTACTTCATCAACAGGAAACATATCGTATCGTGGGCTTCTGATTCGCTTGCCCCGCTGTAACCTCAGCGATCATCACTCTGGGTGCCATATTTAAACTGCACTCACGCACAGCTTTCTGAATGTCTGCAGCCCAGGACTGCCCCAGACGAGAGATGGCCCCCAAAGCCAAGAGCCATCTGCCCCCAAGTTTAGAGACACCTCGCTGGGCCACCTTGTGGATGCCCTAGAGGCCTGCTGGGAGGTGCTCTACCCCCATGATGGCGGGGGGTGGGGGGGTGGTGGGGGGTTGGTGGGGGGGGGGGGGCACCTTTCAAATGTGGCATGGGAGGTGGTGTCCATGACAGTGAGCATCAACACAGCACAGAAGAGGTCAGTCATTTGGTGCAGAAAGAGGATGAATGATCTCATCCATTCCACTGGGATAAGTCAACCAGCTCATCACTCTCAACTCACACACTCAAGCTCATCAGACATTAGAAGGATGTAGATATCACACATTGCCAGCTAAAGGGACATCACCACTTAGTCTCTCACATGTCCATCTGGGATCATATCCTGTGTAGCTCACGTCCTCATCCCGTGCACGGCTCCCTCTGTCTTTACACAGGACAAGCTCATCCACAAAGGAGGGACAGGTCCTAGACCGGGGGAGATATGGCTGAAATAATGCCCCACACTCCCTTTGAGGAACAGGTTGCTGAGTTGGCCGAAGAGGACTGGGACCATTCATGTGGCGACAGTTGACGACACCCAAGTGAGGATCCTGCACTAGCTGATCCCTCAGACAATGATTTATGAGTCCATTGTCCTGTTTTCAAGTCACCTGCCTTGCACTAATGTTCTCTACTCTTTTCCATTGGCACCTCTGGAAAGTGCCCCAGGGACACCACAAGCCTGCCCCTCATCTCCAGCCTGAGGACACCTTGGATGAGGATGCTGAAGAAACGTGTGTAGAAGACCCGTCACAGTGCTCACCCACACCCCCCACCAGCACAGAGACGCACACCTCGGTGGGACCTAGTTCGAGAGCAGGCTCAGGGTCACAAACTTTTGAGCACAGCAGGCAATCTGGTCTACAGCAGGCAGAGGCAGGGGCGTCCAAGGTCACCAGCACTTGGAGGATTGCTGGAGGTCAGGATTCTGCTGAATCCGAGTCTGATGACAAGCTTCCGGACTTGGTGCTAACTCAGGTGGTGGATCTGCAGTGACAGTCAGGGGAATATTAGGAAGGGTTGTTAGCTGCTTTCCACAGATTGCAGCATACGATGGAGGAGTCTGTCCATGTTCAGTCTGAGGTTGTAGTGCTGGCTTTCCATCGCACCGAGGTCAACACTGGAAGACATGGAGACCTTGGTCCAGGACATAGCGCCTGTGCTGCTGCAGGAGTTGCACTCTATCACTGTAGGCATTGATGGCATCCAACAGTGGCTACGTGAGATCTCGCTCCAGCTGCCCCTTGCCTCAAGTGTCAGCCAGGGGACCTCAGGCACCCATGGGAAGGAGGACCATCAGCTGGACACTCAGGCATCATCTACCCAGGTGACTCCAGGAATGTCCACTTTATCCCAATATCCTCTTCCTGTGGCTTCATCACCTCCAGCTCCATAGGCCGAGGAGAGTGCACTTGCCCCACAGCAGGAGACCAAAGCAGGCCAGGGCCCTCCAGGTCTCAGCTCTCAAGAGGACATTCACCAAAGTCATCACAGACAATAGAGCGTATCAGTTAGCAGGCTTCCACTGTGGATGTCAGGAATGCATCAAGTAGGGTTAAGAAGACCAAGAAATATTAGGAGCACAACGGTGGCACGGGTGTTCACCACATGTATATATTTCTCACCACTGTAAATAGAAAGGCATCCATTTCATTTCTCCTCTTGTGTTATGCCTCCCCTTTATGCTGAGCTGTGTTATATTCAATCAGGTGTAACACTATGGTCTCTCCCTCCACTTATTGCAGATGTCGCTATCATGTGCCTCTGTTCAATGTACTGTGCATTCATCTCACCACAGTGCATGTCTGTTCTCACATCAGTGATGCCTCACCCTCAATGTAAAGTGTTCTGGTGGAAGGCAACTCGTTCACATGCTTTGCTGGGTCATGTCATGTTCACCCTTGGCTGTGTAAGTTTGAGGCTGAGTGTTCACTCAACTTGTCTGCATTCTTGAAAGTTGAAGGTGTAATGTAAAGAATAGATGTTGAAACACCTGAAGAAGGGGAATAATTCCTGGAATCCCATGTACTCTCTGCCATCCAGCAGAGTTAACAATCTATGAGCCCATACTCAGAGCTCATGCATGCTCCTTTCTGCTTGCACATTGCCAACTCTCCGAGTGTTCATCAGCTAAGCTCACCGATAAGTGTGAGCATCTTCTCACCTCAGTGTACCTGAGACCCGCCCGTCATTACCATATTATTGGCCTGGCACTCGAGGCTGCAACACTGAGCATTTCCCACCATGTAGTTGTCTGTATTTTGCCTACAAGGGTCTCATCGCAACGTAGGGATGCAGCACTGAGCTATACGTTCTTCTTAGCGTCCCCTCACCTAAACGCTTGTTGAGGTCAGCGATGATAAACCCAAAAGGTGATGTGTTGTGGGTCAATGGAACCTTTGAGCATGCTCTCAATGCACATATGTTAGCTTGATAGGAGAACAATGTTGAGGGCAGCAATGGGCTAGGGGTGAGGATACAATGAAGTTGATTTGTGCTCTTTATTGTCAACAAAGAGTCACATTACGGGCTCCATGGTGTATTTCGTGTTCACAAGGGCCTGGGCTGATCATTAAGGAATGCTGTGTTAAAGAGGAGGCATTTTGATGTATGGCAAGCAAGTGTGTGAACATGGTCATCCTGAGGTGCTCCACCCCCATTGAAAGGTCCGGCTAAATGCAGATCCGCAACCTTAACTGAAGCCAAAACTTTCCAGCCCCGTTGGTGTCAGGCGTCATAGCGGGTGGAGGGGACAATATGGCAAGAACGCCAAAAATCGGTTTCACGCCAACGTGTAAGCACAGTGGTATCATCTGATGGTGTCTGGCATGGCGGAAGACGAATCCCACTGGAGGCCTGCATGAACCCGATTTTCAACCCACTAATGGGCCTGAGCGGAATTGTCCCCCCATGTCAGATTTACCTTTACTCTGGCAGGAAAACACGCCAGCCCAGAACGTGTCTGGACAAGCGTGACGTGCAGAAGTCGGATCTTACCATTAGGGTCTTGCTCAGATTGTGGACATCCAAAGGGCAGAAGATGTTGGAGACCTACAGCTACCAGATGCTGGAAGAACGTATGCATTATACGCTTAGTGGATTTTTATGGACATGGCTCAGCCATGAAGCAGCTCACAGAAGGTGAGAGGTCTCCATTGATGTCTTAGGTCTGCTTCGGAATATCGTGGTTTTGGCCACAGACCACTACGGATGATCGGCAAAGGGGGGGAACGGAAGGCGTAACTGTGAGTGGAGTGGAAGGTATACCGGGGGCAGTAGTGGAAGGTCTAGGTGTGACTGGGAGAGGAAGATGTACCAGGTGCAGAGGGAGGGGGAGGTGGTGGTAAGGTTGGGAGGGGTGAACAAAGGTGTTTGGAGGGGGGATTGAGGTTCGGAGGGGGAGAACGAAGGTGTCAGGGTGGGGTGAGGTTGGGAGGGGAGGATGAAGGTGTCTGGAAGGGGGGATTGAGGTTGGGAGGAGGGGGATGAGGGTGTTGGGGGGGGTGATGTACGGAGGAAGAGGAGGGTGTATTGGGGAGAATGCAGCAAGTGGGGAGGTAGATGTAAGGGGGAAGAAGGTTTAACGAAAAGTGTTTGGAGGGGGAGGAGTTTGGAGGGGAGAGGGAATCTGAGGGGGAGGGAGGAAGGTGTCCAGGGCGAGGAGAGAGTTTGGAGGGGAAAAGACGCCCAGGGGAGGAAGGTGTCTGGGACGAGGAGAGAGTAAGAGTGGAGGAGAGAGTAAGGGGTGAGGGATGTCCAGGGGAATGTACAAGGGAGGGGTCTGTGGGGTCAATGACTACCACCTCGAGAGCAAACTGAGATTTGGCATGTTAGAAGAGAATAGTGAGAGTGAATGGAGAGAATGGCAGAGTGAGCTGGAAGAGTGGGATGGTGAGGGTGCATCAGTAGCAGTAGAAAGGGTGGTTTGTGGTGACCTGGAGGCAGACATGGACCCTCAGGTTGGGAAGGAGAAAATTGGGGAGGTGAATGTGGATGGAGGTGGGATTATCAGGAAGGTAGGGAACATACACGTTCATCTGGACATACTGGAAAAACAAGGGTTTGGGTTAGTAGGTAATGGTGGGGAGGTGGAAAGTGATGCCGGGGGCGGGGTCAACAGTAATTGGGGAAAGGACATGGGTGACTGCGGGAGGGGAAAGGAAGGGGGGAACTGATCAAAAACTTGAAATTGAAAGTGGGCGGAGCCTCATGTTGGACGGGCACAGGTGCTGCCTGGGAGTGCGCTCGGTGGGTGGGCGGAGATGCAGCTCAGCTCAGATGGACAACTGAAAGTGAACTCCAGCAGGCAGCATTGAAAATGCTCAGGACATTGGGATGAGTGTGATGGATGAAGGCTCCACGTGCATGGAAGAGTGCTTGCACGAGGTTCTGAAAGGCCCTGACACACACATACTTCTCACTCTAGAATCACTTGTGGTCCAGCTGCGTGCAGCTGAACTGCTCATGGGGAAGGGGAATGCAGGGGGAGGACTCGAGAAGCCTGTCAATGAAACCGAAAGACAACATTACACATTATTCAGTGAAAGTGAATATATTTTCATATAATAAAATGACAAAATGTGTTCACCCATGTAACCAACTGTGATGAGAATTTCTTAATTTTTCTAGGCCTACCACTTCTAGCTGCTGGCCTGACATCAGCAACAGGGGTGGAAACAACCTGCGCAACGGTTGGTCCTGTTGCCTATGATGACTTCAGCATGCATCCTCTGGAGAGCTTAGGTCTTGAGGGCACCGGCTTGCTTTGGCTGTTCTCCTATGGGCCAGCTGCTCCTTCTGCAATGACAGAGGGCAAGATTGAGGGGGTCACAGGCAAAAGGGACTCAGAGGGAACGGACAGCCTCTGAGATTCCTGAGTGGATGACCCCAGGGTGTCCAGCTGCCGCTCCTCCTCCCTTCAGGTGCCCAAGGGCCTCGGCCTGACTCATTGAGGGAAAGGACCACCTGGAGGGACGTCGAAGTGCCTTGTTTCCCTCTCACGTTGCCACTGCAGGGACTCATCCATGGCTACCGCGATGTAGTGCAGGTCTGCACACATCTCCATGTTCTGCTGGACCAGGGCCTCTATGGCATCTACCATCCTTCACATGGAGACCTCCATATGCGCACATGTGGGCAGCACTTCATCAGAGAATAGGCAGATGCACTCCAATTCACATGCCACTTTTTTGAGGGCTTCCAACAGCTCTTCCTGATGTTCCCATACCTTCTGCTGACACTACACGATGAGTTGAAAGGCCGAATCCAGAGGCCTGTCATCTGACTCAGACCTCACAAATGCCTCTTCTCCTGCAGTCCCCTGAGTGCCGGAGAGCTCAGCTGAATCTGCCTCCTCTTGCTTGAATCCATGCAGTGACCACCAGTTTGTGAACCCGAGCCTGCTCTAGATCTAGGTCCCACTGAGGTGTGTGTCCCTGCACTGGTGCAGTGTGTGCTAAGCGGTGTGATGGGTCTTCCAGGCTGCTTATTTCAAGCTCTTCAATGGAGAAGGAATCCTCTTCGCTGGAGGTGAGGACATGGATGGAGCTGAGGGACCGGCTAGCTGAAGTCGCTTGGCAGAGCTCCCTGTGAACCAAAGTAGAGATAACTAGTGCATGGCAGCAGAGTCAAAAGCAGGAAAGAGAAAGCACTCACAGTTGCATTGAAAAAGTGATGATATGGTGCAGGATCTTCACGTGGCTGTTTGCCACCAACCTCACCGTCACCGCAGGTATGGTCCATGTCTTCACCAGTCAGCACTAGGGCACACTCCTCAAAGTGAGTGAGAGGCCTAATATGGGCCACTGCACCCCTGGTCTGGGACCTCTCCCTGCTGCTGTTAGCCAGCTTCTGCACGAAAACAAATGGACAGGTGAGCATGATGCATGGCATTGTGTGGACTGTTTGTGTGGTGAGCAGAGCCACGGACATGATGAGGACTCGAGCTCCAGAGGATATGATCCTGATGGAAATATGAGGGTGTGTGTGAGAGTTTGTGGTGTTGTCCCTTGAGATGTGAGATCCCTGTGGATGTGTGATTGGTTTATGAGTGTGTGAGTTGAGACTGATGAGGTGGTTGACTTACCCTGGCGGAACGGATGTAAGCACTCATCCTCTTCCTGCATTGGATAGCTGACCTCCTCTGTGCTCTGGTGATGCTGAGCGCTGCCACCTCTTCCTTGGCCGGATTTGGTGACTCTGGTGGAACTCCTGCGACCAGAGTGGGGTTAAAGGACATTACGGCAGCTTTCCACTGCGTCCAGCAGGTGCCCTGGAGAGGCATCACTAAATTTGGGGGCTGCCATCTTCTTTGCCTTCACCTGTTGGCTGGTCTGTAGACATGAAGTAGGCATGCACTCTAGTGCACATTAAATGTGGCACCCAGACCGAGGAAGCACTGAGGTCACAGCAGGGCAGGTAAATCTGAGCCCACCCTCCAGCAATCTGGGATGTTTCCTGTGAATGCATTATTAATGAGGCGGGATGAACCGGGAATGGAGCAATTCAACACGAAAACCCACCATTGCAGCCACTGGGTAAAACAACTTTTTCCCGCACCAATTCCGCACTTGTGCAAATCTGGGAGTGCCAGATATCAATGTAATGGAGGTGAAGGTGACACAGAGGACTGAGTGATCTCAAAATGGCTTAACCCGAAAGAACATCCTCGACTGTCCTGACACAAGTGTCACCTATCAGTATCCCCAATGAGGTTACACATTGCTCTGTCGCTGGAGATGGATCTCCTTGAGAAGCTTTGTCAGACTGAAGGTATACACCTACAAGCCCACTGAGCATTGCAGAACAGCTCCTCCCTCTTGTAGGCTACTATCACAACTGAGATCCTGGAGAGACACTTGAGGAGGCAGCATCTTCTGACGTGTGATGCCAGGCGCATCCACCAGTTAACATATCATCTCTGCAAAGAGACACGCTGCTGAGTTTCATCATCCTTCAAAGGATCAGGACAATGATGAGCCTAATGTGTAATTACTCACTCTTAGATTGATATGGATGGTTGAAATGAGAGGAATAGCAAAACTGGTGTTCATGTTGGTCCATGATGGAGGGCACTTGTCCAAGCAGAAACTCAGTACTACTGGCCATCCCCCTCGTGGAATCTGGTGGTTATGAGCCTAACGTATACGCCTGCCTCATCTGGCCAATACAATGGCCGCTTTCCCTGCAGTCTCATCTTCCTCGACTTTATCACCCTCATCTCTTTCGATGTGCTCCTCTTTGGAGGAGCTTCTCCATGTCACCTTCTGACAAACCTCCCCTCTTTGCAGTACCAGGTTGTGCAGTGCACAGCAAGCTACAATGATCCATGATACCCTTTGGGGAGCGTACTGGAGTGCTCCGCTAGATCTGTCTATCATATCTTCAAGATGCCAATGGTCTGCTCTACCAATGTTTGGGAAGCAGTATGAGCATCATTGTACCTTCTCTCAGCTGGACCTAGTGGCTGTTGCACGGGTATCATCAGCCATGTCCTTTGCAGGCACCCTTTGGCACTAATGAGACAAACTTGGATCCTGTGTGGTCCCTCAAAGTTGTCAGGAATCTACATTCTATCCAAGATATAGGAGTTTTGGCAGCTTACTGGGTATCTCAAGCAAACCTGCATGATTTGTTTCTTGTGGCCGCAGAACAGTATCACATTGAGTGAGTGGAACTCTTTCCTGTTGACATATTGACGTGTCAAGGAGCCAAGGGACTTTTCTCGCCACAGGAGTGCAGTTGATGGCTCACTGTACTTGCAGGAATCCAGAAATAACAGCAAAGCCCAATGCTATGGCTGCCTGGTTAGCTTGATCTCTATTGAAGTGCACATAATTGTGGGCCTTGGCAAAAAGGGCGACTGTTACCTCCTGTATGTGCACTTGTGGGTGGAAGCTTGAAAAGTACAGCAGAGGTCCCCAGTGGTGCTCTGGAAAGAGCACTCGCATAGAGGTTAAGAGTGGCAGTGACTTTCAGAGCCACTGGCAATGGATATCCTCCCCGTCCCCATGGCATCAACAAATGTAAACCACCAGATCCCTGGATATGCGGAGGCATCAGCAATACATTTTCTCGCTCACCTGCAGAAAAAACATGGGTGGTCTGTAGACCCTCAGTCTTGGGAGCCACATATACGCAACGTTTCTGTGAGCCTCATCCTGTGTCCAGAGAGGGTCCTGCTGCCCCTTGCGCTGTCATCACAATCTTCTCCATCTTCTCTCCTGCCTGTATGTGATTATGCAGGCAGCAATAAATCCAGCCTCCATCTCCCTGATGGTCTTATCTCTGCAGGATCAATGAGAAGCAGGCATGAGTGAGCATCAGCCGCCAAAGGCCCTATTTCTGTTGATCACTAGTAAGTGACAGTGGGTGAAATCATCCCAGGTTTGCACTGTGTGGTACGGGCAGGAAAAACAACATTTTACTTGTCAGCCTAATGGCTGCTTCTCACGCCGTATCATCCCAAACCTGCCACGTTAATCATGCCTTCCCGGGAAACACTTCATTCCGATGGTGGGCCAGCTCTTCTGCGCCCTCCATGCCATCACCTTGCCGCATCATCATGCCAGCCACTATATTTAAAGTGCAGCCATGTGCACACCTGTCAGTGCTTCCAGCCCAGGACTGCTACATGGAAGACAGGATGGTCCTGAAAGGCAAAAAGACTGCAGCTCCCCAGTTTAGAGACCCATCCCTCGAGAACCTTTTGGGCACCATGGAGGCTCGTTGTGATGTTCTCTACAATGCGCTGGCTGCAGGAGGGGCAGCGGCATCATCAAACCAGCATGGGAGGAGGTCACAGCGGTGCTCAGCACCAATGCCCTGCAAAACCCTGCCGCTACAGGATGAATGGTCTCCCCCGTTCTGCCAGGGTAAGTCACTCTTCTCATCAACCTCAACTCACACACTCACAAACCCATCACACATCCACAGGGATCTCAAACTTCAAAGGATAACACCACTAACTCTCACACAAACCCTCACATCTTCATCAGGAACATACACTCTTGAGCTTGTGTCCTCATCCTATCCATGGCACTATTCACCACACAAACATTCCACACGGTGCTGTGCGTCCTGCTCACACTCTCTTCATCTGTTTCCATGCAGGAGAAGCTGGCTCACATAAGCAGGGAGAGGTCCCAGACCGGGAATGGAGTGGCCCACATTAGGCCCCCCACTCACTTTGAGGAGTGTGCCATCATGTTGACTGGTGAGGACATGGATTCTGCCTGCAGTGATGATGAGGTCAACGGCGAACACCCTCATGAGGATCCTGTACCACATCGTCCCTCTCTCAACACAAATGTGAGTGTTCTCTCTTCTGCTTTTGACTCTGCTGCCATGCACTAATCATGTCTACTTTGGTTCACAAGAACCAAGAGACACCTTCAGCCAGCCAGTCTCTCAACTCCATCCAGTTCCCCATCTCTAGCCAAGAGGCCACCTCGTCCATTGAAGAGCTGGAAATAAGCAGCCTAGAAGACCCTTCACAGCAATTACCCACACCCTCCTCCAGCACAGAGGCACAGATTGACCTAGATCTAGAGCAGGCTCGGCTTCACAATCTGGTGGTCACTACAGACATGTATCCGCAGCAGGAAGAGGCAGGTTCAGCCGAGCTTCCTTGCACTTGGAAGGACTGCTGGGGAAGAGGCATCTGTCAGGTCCAAGTCAAAACATGAGCCTCTGGATTTGGCCTTCCAACTCATCCTGGAGAGTCAGCAGAAGGTATGGGAACATGATGCAGAGCTGTTGGAACCCACACCAAAGTGGCATGCAAGTTGGAGGAGTGTGCCCCTCTGCTTTCTGATGAAGTGGTGCCCACATATGCACATATGGAGATCTTCATGGGGAGGATGGCGGACATCAAGGAGACCCTGGTCCAGCAGAACGCGGAGATGTGTGCAGACCTGCACTCCATCACGGGAGCCAGGGTTGAATTCCTGCAATGGCAATGTGAGAGGGAAATGGGGCATCTAACATCCCTTCAGGGTGCTCCTTCCCCTCAAGGAGTCAGGCTGGGGGCCCCGGGCATCTGAAGGGAGGAGGAGCAGCAGCTGGACACCTCTGGGTCATCCACTCAGGAATTTTTGAGGCTGTCCTCTCCCTCTAAGTCCCTCTTGCCTGTGAGCCCCTTAACCTCATCCTCTGTCACTGCTGGCCAATGAGTGATTCTGGAGGGAGAAGTGTGTGTATGGCAAGGCCTTTCTGAGCCTAGTGCAAGCATTCTCCCATGCACACAGGTCCTCACCTCAATGCCCAGAGCATTTTCAGTGCTGCCTGTTGGGGTTCATTTTCAGTTGTCCATCTGAGCTGACCTGCACTTCTGCCCACCCTTGATCACACTCCCATGCAGCACCTGATCTCACCCACCACAGACATACACAGAAAAGCTAGAAACAGCAGTTTGTTTTAGAAGCTGTTGGAGTTCAGCTGGTTTTAAAGATAGCCGCCAAACAAAGGCCAGCTAGAAGGGACGAATAGCTAGCTCCAAGCTAAATTTGGTTTCAAAAATAGCTGCCAGGAGAGACTGGAGCAAAGGGGACAGATAGTCAGTCTCAAGCAAAAGAAAAACCCCAAGAATCCAGGGAAATGGAAGAGAGGAAAGTCCAAAGAAGACCTTCTAGTCAAAGGAAGGAGAGGAACCAGGAAAAGGTCCTGTTAAGATTGAGGAGCAGCGGAAGGCTCCAAGCTTCAAGTTTAAAGCTTCAAGCTGCAGAAAGCAGATTTAAAGCTTGCAAGAGGCATGAAGGCCCAAAGAGACGACTGGTGGTCTGTAACTCTTTGCTATGGGCCTGTGAAGCAGTAGTGGTACCGTTGATGGCTGAGTTGATGAGAAAGAGTGCATGGAAGACAGCTTGAATGCATGTGGTGACTCATGGGAGAGGAACATCGGAAGGAGAGTTTGAAACCTTGGAGGTGAACGCTTGCGGAAGACGTCTCAGAGAAAGCATCGGTTTGGGAGAAGATTCCAGGCGAGTTCTTGAAGAGTGGAAATTGGAAACCCCATGTGAAAGACAGAGTTCAGTGAAACTGGTTCGCTCATGGTGTGACAAGCCTCTGGGGGGAGTTGAGGAGAGACCCATAGCATTTGTCACTTGGTTTCAGAGTTTGGTGTGTCTGACCACAGATTGCCAAAGGTTTACATAGGCTGTAATTACTGTGAACATTAAAGTATATGATAGCTTTTGTAATTTGTGTTATCCTTACAAATGTCATGACTCACTGGGGATGGTGCGCTGTAATATGTTCCCTGGTTCCCTGAGCCGCGACAAATGTGAAAAGTTTGACCAAACCACCAGATTGCCCCAATTCTACCTAACTGTTTAATTTACGTTAACAGAATACGAGCACCAGGTTTGTAAACTTAATAAATAAATAACTGTTTATTGAACAGATTATCTTTAACTAGTGGCAAAAGAAAGAAATATGAATTGCTAACTTCTAAGACTATAACTTAAACTCTACCCCTTCTTAAATCCCTATACACACACACACCACGTAAGGCACACCAAACATGGATTTTAATGGTGGGACAAAATGGTACAATAGCACCAATCAGAGTACAGGATTCGATGTCTTTGATCGATGTCTTCCAAATTCCTCTCAGTTCTTGTTGATGACACGAGGTGGTCTTCCAGCACTTTCAGTCTGTAGTTCACTTGTTGAGCATTTGCCTTTCAATGTCCCTAACAGTGGTTTTTCCCTTTGCCTCTTGACAGTAGTTTTCAGAGACAGCAGATTATTGAGACATGAGGAGAAAAAGCCAGCTAGCTTATTGTGGAATTACTGGAATCTTCCACACACAGGAGAAAGATTTTAGGTCTTGTTGCTTTGAAGGCTAGGAGCTTTACTACTGCACTCACACAAAAACTGATCACCTGGTCAGGAGCCAATTAAAATGCTATTGTCAGGCATCTCCCTTGGTTCAGGACTCCTCTCTGGCACCATCCTGTCTTTCGTGGCACACTCTGTTCCAAGGCTGCAACATTGTATATCTCTCTCATCCTGTTCTGGTGGACATGTCTTTCAACTGCAGCCATTGTAATTTTACTACAGTGCAACAGAAATAAAAAGATATGTTCCTTATACAAATATGTATATATCTATAAAGATATAGTTGTGTGTGAAGGAGTATTGTAATATAATTAATCTTTTCTTGTTGAAAAATGTTTTATTCTTTTGTTTAAAGTTCATCAGCTACTGATTCTCCAGTAGCTCCTCTCCATGTATCTGAACAAACAAATTAAAACTTAGGTTCTATCAAGCTGGGATCAGGCTTGTCTGGGGATAACCTCAGCTGGGACCATAACAAGACCCCTCCCCCCTTGGAACCCCTTCCCCCCTTGGAACCCCTTCCCTTTCCGGACCCCTTCCCCCCTTGGAACACCTCCCGTCCAGAACTCCTTTGGCCCCCCACTTAGTCCTTCCCCCCTCCAGACTTTTTCCTCCAGCTTTACTGCTCCCTCCAGCCTTTCTGTTTCCCCCTTCCTGACTCCTTTGTACACCCTTACTTCCTCCAGCCTTACTTCTTCCTCCAGCTTTACTCCTTCCCCCTTCCTGACTCTTTCCTCCACTCTTACTTCTTCTTCCACCCTTACGCCCTCCCCTCTCTGCACTCCTTCCTCCCTTCGGACCCCTGCCCCTCTCCACACAACTTCCCCCCTCCAAACTCCTTCCCTTACACCTTCCACCCCTCTTACACTTACTTCCCCAGTTGCCCTCTTCCCCACGTTAACCCTTCCTCCCGTTGATCCTAGACCTTCCTCTAACAATCACTGGTAAATCTTCCTCTCCCAAACACAGTGGACCTTCCTCTCCACCCCTTCGGCCATCATCTGTCATGAGCAGACCCTCAACAGTGATTTTCCACCTTCCGTGAGCTGTTTTGCAGCAGAGCCATGTCCATGAGAATCCACCAAGCATGCCATGGACGTTCCTCCAATGTACCGTTGCTGTCAGACTCTAGCATCTTCTGCTCCACCATGTGAGCAAAGCCCTGGTGGTAAGTCCCAACTTCTGCATGTCACACTTGTCAAGATGTGTTCTGCACTGGCATACAATCATGCTGACATGTGTGGACGATCCCTGGTTTGGGGGTGGGGTGTGGTGGTGGTGGGGAGATTCCGGCGGGCTGGCTTTATAATGATATGCATATGTATTACAATGAAGCTCCTGACATCCGATGGTGGGAAACGCAGCACGCCATTGACGGGCTGAGCGGATGATGGCAAACTGGTTTCATGCCATTGTGAAACCAACTTCTGGCCACCTCACCATATTATCCGCTCATGCCACCTAGCATGCCCAAGGCCAGCAGACACGGAAAAGTCCGCCCTGTGAGTTCACAGGCTTGTTACCAGTGTCAGCACCTACACGCCGCTAAAATCCAGGCTAGCATAATGTCCATTTCAGGAATGTCACTATGCCTCCCCACCCAACCCCCCCACTTCACATGACCGACTGCAATGAGATTGCTTTGGCCAAGTGCTTGGATGTGCTGCTTATAACGCTACACACTTTGGAGTACAAAGTGAGGGAGTAAGATTAGTGAGGGAGTAAGATTATTTCAAGGGGGCTGAGCATTTCCAAACACAAACCTGCCAGTGCCAAGTTTCTGACCTCCTGCTTTAACAAGTATCTGCAGTTTTACCATTCGTCCTTTGCTCTTGGCTTCGTTATCACTCTGGGAAATTCCCATGCTTGGAACAAGACGTTATTGTAAGGAGAACAATTAGTGACCGGATTCGAGAGTAGTCTTACATGAATGAGCTTTATAGCTTGACCCTCCTGATTCCCTGCGTTGTCATTGAAAGGTTCCTAACGTTTCTCAGCTTTGCATCTCTCCTCATTTGATAAAACACAGTTCAGTTGGGTGTCCCCTTAATTGGCCCCTCAGTGCAGTGCAGCACTCTTCCTCAATGCCCTCAGCGCACTCCCCAACAGAGTTATTTCACAGTTTTATTTTCTACTGCGCCATCACTTCAGTTTCCAAGATGGAGGTGTTGAGGTTTTACTACCAGACTAACTTGGACCCTCCCTGTGTGACTGTGAAAACCCTTCCCATCATCCTGGGGGAGCAAAACGTTCAGGTTTCCCTCACTCCAATAATTCTTGGTATTCTCCCTGTAATCTTTAATAGTGATGGTGGTGATATCCCTGAATCATTTGCAGTGGATGCACCTATGCCCTATGTGGATCGTAGCCCTCCCCATCTTGAAGCCTGTTGCACAGTGACATGTAGAAAGCACCCTCCCCCACACACCCCCCCTGCCCCCTGCCAAAAAAATGAGCATCAAGCCATTGTTTCCAGGACTGTTACTGACCTCATCTCCTCTGGAGATCTTCCTTCCACAGCTTCAAACCTGATAGTCTCCCAACCTCCGACGGCCCGCTTCTACCTCCTATCCAAAATCCACAAACAGGACTGTCCCGGCAGACCAATCGTGTCAGCCTGTTCCTGCCCCACGGAACTCATTTCTTGCTATCTTGACTCCATTCTGTCCCCCCATGTCCAGTCCCTTCCCACCCACATCCGTGATTCCTCTGACACCCTACATCATATCAACAATTTCCAGTTCCCTGGCCCCAACCGCCTCCTCTTCACCATGGACGTCCAATCCCTCTACACCTCCATCCCCCACCAGGATGGTCTGATGGCTCTCCGCTTATTCCTCGAACAGAGGCCCAAACAATCCCCATCCACCACTACTCTTCTCCGTCTGGCTGAACTTGTTCTCACACTGAACAATTTCTCCTTAAACTCCTCTCATTTCCTCCAAATAAAAGGTGTGGCTATGGGAACCCGCATGGGCCCCAGTTATGCCTGTCTATTTATGGGGTATGTGGAACATTCCTTGTTCCAGTCCTACTCCGGCACCCCCCCACAACTCTTTCTCCGATACATCGATGATTGCTTCGGTGCTGCTTCATGCTCTCGTCTGGGCCTGGAAAAATTTATTACTTTTGCTTCCAATTTCCACCCTTCCATCAATTCCACATGGTCCATCTCTGACACTTCCCTTCCCTTCCTTGACCTCGCTGTCTCAATTTCTGATGATAGACCGTCCACCAATATCCATTACAAGCCTACCGACTCCCACAGCTACCTCGACTACAGCTCCTCACACCCCGCTTCCTGTAAGGACTCCATCCCATTCTCTCAGTTCCTTCACCTCCGTCGCATCTGTTCTGATGATGCCACTGTCAAAAAGATTTCCTCTGACATGTCCTCCTTCTTCCTTAACCGAGGTTTTCCACCCATGGTGGTTGACAGGGCCCTCAACCGTGTCCGGCCCATCTCCCGCACAACCACCCTCACACCTTCTTCTCCCTCCCAAAACATGATAGGGTCCCCCTTGTGCTCACTTATCACCCCACCAGCCTCCGCATTCAAAGAATCATCCTCTACCATTTCCGCCAACTCCAGCATGTTGCCACCACCAAACACATCTTCCATTCATCCCCCTGGCAGCATTCCGCAGGGATTGTTCCCTCCGGGACACCCTGGTCCACTCCTCCATCACTCCCTACACCTCAATCCCCTCCCACGGCACCTTCCCATGAAACCGCAGAAGGTGCAACACCTGCCCCTTTACTTCCCCTCTCCTCACCATCCAAGGGCCCAAACACTCCTTTCAAGTGAAGCAGCATTTCACTTGCACGTCCCTCAATTTGGTCTACTGCATTCGTTGCTCCCAAAGTGGTTTCCTCTACATTGGAGAGACCAAACGCAGACTGCGTGACCGCTTTGGTCTGTCCGCAAGCATGACCCAGACCTCCCTGTTGCTTGCCATTTTAACACTCCACCCTGCTCTCATGCCCACATGTCCGTCCTTGGCCTGCTGCATTGTTCCAGTGAAGCTCAATGCAAACTGGAGGATATGCACCTCATCTTCCAACTAGGCACTTTACAGCCTTCCGGACTGAATATTGAGATCAACAATTTTAGACCATGAACTCTCTCCTCCATCCCCACCCCCTTTCCAATCCCCCCCTTTTTCCAATATCCCACCTATTTCCATTATTTTTAAATGTATTTCCATCCATTGTTTTATCTCTGCCTTTTAGCCTTTTTGAGTCCTTCCCTCCACCCCACCCCCACTAGGGCTATCTGTACCTTGCTTGTCCTGCTTTCTACCCTTAATTAGCACATTCCTTAGATAATATCATCACCGTCAACACCTCTTTGTCCTTTTGTCTATGACATCTTTTGGTTATCTGCACCTATCACTGGCCCTCTATCCAGTTCTACCCCCACCCCCCACCTTAAACCAGCTTATATTTCACCTCTCTTCTATTTTTACTTAGTTCTGTTGAAGAGTCATATGGACTCGAAACATTAACTGTGTTGCTCTCCACAGATACTGTCAGACCTGCTGAGTTTTTCCAGGTATTTTTATTTTTGTTTTGGGTTTCCAGCATCCACAGTTTTTTGTTTTTACCCCACAATGTGACCTTGGAGAGCTGCTACACTACCTTTTCACCATCTTAAAGCTGCAGATTGCATATGCCTCCCCTGAATGTGAGTGTGCCATCTGCAGCCCAGCATTATATCAGAAATCCCCTGGACTGACGGATGTGATGTAATGACCACAAATTATGCACAACATGCCCTACCCCTCCCTAGATTGGGACATGGACAGTTTTTGCAAGCACAGCAACATAAACTGAAGCGCTTCTTCACTGCTCGATTCTGTCATTCTGGCCCCAATTTGCTTACATCTACCTAGGAGACTCTCTGCATTTTATGGCCCACAGGGTGCTTCCACTCTGCACACCCCAGCAACACCCCCCACCCGCAAGTCGAGCCCTTGCCATAAAGTCCATTCCCTTGCCTCTGTCTGGCAACACCACCCCCCACCAAGTCAAGCCCTTACCCTACAGCACAATACAACCTACCTCTGTCTTACCACTGGTCTGGTACATAGAGCCTTGCCTCTGAAAGCCCCCTGAAAGTGACGTCATGCTGCCTGTGAAGTCTGAGGTGCTGCGATCACTGCACGATGCAAAGTGGGCGAACAAACCTCAAAGTCATGAGTAAAGTGCAGGTTGCCAGGTGCACATCACTTATATACGGTTGTGCAACATGCCAGTGTAATTAGACACCAGTGTGGCCGGTGGATCCAGCGTGGGGCTGATGATTCCGCAAGCAGCCTTTATAATGAGTGTTAATGACATTCAAATGTATTTAAATAGCGTCGCCGACACGACACGGCGGGTAACATGCAATGCAGTTGAGGTCTGGAGCAGACGATCGCTACCTGTCTTTACACTGACAGGTACCTGATTTTTTTGACCCCATGATATTTTCTGTTCCCACCCGCCATTAAGCCTGGCACCAGAGGCAGCGGAAAATCCCGTCACAGGGTGGACTTTTCCATGCCTGCTGACATTGGGCGTGCTAGGTGGCATGAGTGGGCAGTATGGCGAGAAGGCCAGAAATTGGTTTCACGACATCGTGAAACCAGTCTGTGATCATGGTATTTGCGATTTGGTGTTAATGTTAATATTTGCAATCAACTGAGGATAAGACCCATTTTACTGGATTGTAGGATGGCAATTGAATGCCATTCGTAAGATCTTGGTGAAAAAGATTGTAGAACTGTTGGTGTAGTGGGGATGAGAGGGATGGTTGACTTGAAGTGCTCTTTGAAAATCTACTATCGGGCAGCTAGAGGAACTGGTGGTTGGTGCTGTGACTGCTCTTACTCCTTCTTAATGCTTTATAACTTTGCTATTCTGAGGAATCAGCCCTTCACAACCAACTGTGCAGCAAGAAATGGAAGATGTGGAGAAGAAAGAGAAAGAACAGCATTAAAAGGAGAAAGAGCAGGACCAATATCAGCCACCACAACCCCTAACTTTCAGAACTCTTTGAACATGGACTTTCGCACTATTCATCTTGGAAACTTGGAGTTTGTGCCTTTACTATCTCCCTCTCAGCAGCTTTCAGTATTCTGGGTAACATTCCATCCAGATCTAGCGATTCTTCAACATTTAGTTCCACTTTTTTAAGACAAGGTTTTTAAAAAAATATTTATCTTCAATAACATCCCTTTTATATCCTTCTCAGATTGTCAACTAATCCTACTTTTTAAGTTCCTGTAAGTACTGAGTTTTTTACGCACAGAAGATTTCTCCCGGATTTTCCGCTGTCCTCTTAAATTTTAGAAATTTTCCTGTCAAGTTCAAAAACATTCAAATCTCTCCTCTTCATGTGTGCTTTCAGTCACCCTTCCTAATTCTTTTACTGCATGCATCCTTTTTTATCTTTGGTGATGTTGGTTATGTTAATTGTGCCATACAAATGCAAGTTATTGTTATAGTAAGGCTAGATTTTCTAAGTGTCTAATGCTATTCCAGAAAAGGAAATAATGAGGCAACTAATGGCCAATGAGGCATATCTCAGAGACCAAAGTTTATACTCTGGTTCGAAGTGATTGGAAGACCCTTCAACTACCATCAAGGCCAGAATTTTCAGGTTGGTGGGTGGGTGCGATAGGCGGGTCCAGGAGCGGCCAGGGAACAGACCGCCGACCGTGATCAGCCCCCAACTGCAATTTCACGCTGACTGGCCAATTAATGGCCAGCCAGCGTGAAGCGCGCGTTGAAATGCTCAGTGCTGCTGGGGTGGGGACTGGAGGAGGGTGGATGCTCTCGTAAGCACGGGCACAGGCAAGCGCGGAATGAAAGCTCCTTGAAGGCAGAGAGCTGCCTGAGAGAGCTGAAAACTTCTAAGGGCTACCATTGCTGTGCAAGAGTCTGGTGGAAGAAAGCATGCACCTACTTTAATGATATCATTAAAAATTGTGCTATTTGGAGACACAAAGACTGATTACTTTGCATCACCTTGTGCAGATGTTTAGGCTACAGCTTATGAAGCAGACTGGCACTCTCAATAATGAGCTCACAAAACTGCTGCATAATCACCAGCCCTCCTCCATGCTACTTCACAGAACCACCTGAAGACTTGAGAATTCAATATCCACCTCTATGGAATTTTTGAGTTACTGGGCTAATCTTTTCTCCATTTCAACCATCTGTTCTTGGGTGGTTTCAGGATGACCAGAAATGAAAAATGAGGCAATGCTGCACCTTACTCCTAAAAAAGACCTTTTTTTCCCAGAACTGAGGTCAGTGACTGGATGTGCTGCTTAAATGGTGGCAGCTATTTTTGGAGTGAATTTGAATGCTGCTATGATGTCACCATCAGATCTCCTGACAGTGCTGCCTGGCCCACCCGTTGATAAGAACATCAGTAGAAAGAGCCCTTGAGAGTTTCTAAATTGCTGCCAACGTATCATTTAAAGGGCAACGCGACAGGATTTTTAAATCAATGAGGGGTTGCAGCTCAGCAATTGCTTGGAGAATTGTTTTGTTTGTTTCTGTTCATTAAAATCTTATTACTTGCTCAGCCTCTTGGGTTTCCTTTTTTTAAACCTGATGACATTCATAGAGTAAGAAATGGCAGATTGTTTGCAATTCCCCTCCAATTGTGTTATTTAGAGAAAGAACTGAAGGATGAAGAGAAGGAACAGAGGAAAATCAACCCACCAGGCACCACAGGAAGCATCTGACACCCAACCAAAAATACTCCCACACTGACATCTAAAGATCAAGATGTTGCTCCCTTCACCTGAGCATTACATAGGCATACATAGACTGTCTTTCATTTAAAAGTCTGTGCAACAGTTAGGCTGGTCCTGCAACTGGAACTGAAGTGGAACTCACCACCATCAAAGGCATAGCAATCTTCATATTCTCAGGACGCTTTAAAGTTCCTCACACCCAACAAATAGCTTTTAAAGTTTAGTTACTGGGCTTATGTAAGCAATGCAGCAGCCCATTTGTACACAGCAAGGTTGCACATAAAACAAATAAGGTAAGTCTATATTGGTGGTGTTTGAGGGATCAATATTGGCAGCCTACAAGGAGAACTCATTATTATGGCATTATTATTAGGCTAGTAGTTAAAATGCTGTCCACTGGAATTTTGCAGAGTTCTCTCCAATCACCAAGTAGGCTACCCATCACATGTGGCCTAACTGCTGCACATGGGGATATCATCCTTTTTCAACTTATTAGGATGTGAAAACTCTTATTGCAGATCACAGGGATACTATTGTGTTGTTGCAATTCTCACTGAAGTGCAGTGATAAAGAAAAGTGGAAAGTAATTTTGCACAGAACATTGGACTTAGGTTGCATACCTGGGCATGGAGCAGAAACCAAGGCACTGAATTTAATTCCGCTACACACTGGGAATGGAAGGGTCCAGTAGCAGGAAACCTGTAAGTAAGTACAGCTCATCTGTTAGTGGCTTTTTAATTCAACCATCACATTATCATTTTACTTTGCAGTTTCTCACCTGAACAGCACAGCAGGCGTGATGTGGACCTACCCAACACAATCACAACTCAGTATTTAAGGGACCAACTTGAAGGATTTTGAACAATTGAGAAGCAAGTACCAGAATGGTGTCCAGCTGGGTAAAGTCTGCACTTCATTTCCCTGGGCATTATGAAGAGCAAGAGAGTGATATTCTTCCCTAGCAACGGGAGGAAGAAGCCTGTAGCAGAGACAAAGAAGGTGTGGTTGGAGGTAACAGATGGGGTCAACAGATGGAATGTGGTGACACACCCTGGATTAAGCACAGAAAGTTTTGTAATAAACTAAGTAGGTTAAGAAAGGTGAGCACAGTGCCACATTAAACCAACACCCTGTTGTGTACGTGACCTCCTCACTCTGCCTCGTTAGCGCTACTCTAGCACATCGCTCCTCACAACTTGTAGGTGCGCACTCCCTTCAATTTCTGGACATTACCTTACATTCCCATCTATCCATTCACTACTCCCACTCACCCTCATCTTTATGTAATGGCACACCTCTTCCTCATGGTCATCCTCGCCAAATGCACTACATTCATCGGCTGAACAGATGCAATCACACTCACTCATTCACTTTTTATTTCCCTCTGTAAAAACACAGAACACTACTGAGAGCGAAAACTCCAAACATCTCAAAGCTGACAAGCGCAGAGGAGGAAGCACTGGAGCTACAACACAGGCATTTACCAATAAATAGAAAGTTGTCCAGGTATGCTCTGTTCACAAAAAGCAGGACAAATCCAACCCAGCCAATTACCACATGATCAGCCAACTTTTAATCACCAGAAAAATGATGAATGGCATTGTCAACAGTATTATTAGGCAACACCTACCGATAACATGCTCAGTTTGGGTTCCAGCAGGACCAACCAGCTCCTGATTTCATTACAGCCTTGGTCCAAACATGGGCAAAAGAGTTGAATGCCAGAGGTGAGGTGAGAGCAACTGCCCTTGACATCAATGCAGCATTTGACTGAGTATGGCATCAAGAAACACCAGAAAAACTGGATTCAATGGAAAAGGGGGAAAACTCTGCATTGCTTGGAGTCATACTTACCACTAAGGTAATTGTTGGAAGTTAATCATCTCAGTCCCAAGATATCACTGCAGGAGTTCCTCAGAGTAGTGTTCTAGGCCCAGCCACCTTCAGCTGCTTCATTAATGACCTTCCATTATAAGGTCAGAAATGGAGATTTTCCCTGATGATTGAATAATGTTCAGCCTCATTCATGAATCCTCAGATACCCATTTACAGCAAGACCTGGCAACTAACATTTTTTAAATTCAATTACAGGATATGGGCAGTGCTGGCTAAGCCTAATTGTGCTGCCTTCTTGAACTGCTGCAGTCCATGTGGTCTAGGTGCACCCACAGTGCAGTTAGGGAGAGAGTTCCTGGATTTTGAACCAGCGACACCGAAGGAACGGCGATATATTTCTAAGCCAGGATGGTGAGTGGCTTGAGGGTGTGGTAATCTGAGGTGCAATACAGAGGTGCAATAAGAGAATGTGAGCAGATTGGCCACATGACTGTATTATCCAATTTCTGTGTAGCATGGACTATAATGTTAATCAGTAGTTTAGAATAGGGTCTGGTTGGAAAAGCATATGTGTTAGTATTCTTTGACTTGTGTAAATCAACAGCATGTGCTTCATCTTATACTGGTCTCTGTGTCTGCTATATATTGTTTGAAAACTCACCAACTGGTAGATAGGCGTGCAACCGTGTTCGTGGGCAAAGCGACCCGACAGAAGAAACATAACAACTGGTGGTGAGGCAAAACACAACCAGTCGACGACACCAAGGAAAGCCATGAAAATTCCACTGAAGTGAATCAGCCCTGCCTTTCAGGCCAATTGTAAGTACAGCTCTCACCATAGTCGTCGAAATTATCTCTCTCCAGTATGCCACAGTTTGGCCATATCAAACTGTTTGATCAAACTGGTCACATTATATTAAAAGCCTCACGTTCTTCTTTTTGGCCAATGACATATCAGGGAGGGGCGAGAGGTGGGCGATCCTCATGTCGATATGTGGTAGTAGGACATACAGCCTAATTCGTAGTCTAATGGCACCCAATGCCCCAGATTTCAAGAGCTTTGATGAGTTAATAATTCTTGTGAAAAGCCAATTTCATCCAAAAGTGCAGTGTTTTAAATTTAATATGAGGCATCGCACCCCTGGAGATACAGTAGCAGCCTTAAAACAATTGACAGAGCACTGTGAGTTCGGGATGTCAATCAACGGCATGCTTTTTAATTCATTCATGGGATGTGGGTGTCACTGGCTAGGCCAGCATTTATTGCCCATCCCTAACTGCTCTTGTTCAGGGGGGAATATAAGAGTCAACCACATTGCTGTGGGTCTGGAGTCACATGTAGGCCAGACCAGGTGAGGATAGCAGATTTCCTCCCCGAAAGGACATTAGTGAACCAGATGGGTTTTAATGACAATCGACAATGGTTATCAATAGACTTCTAATTCCAGATATTTATTGAATTTAAATTCCACCATCTGCTGTGGTGGGATTCAAACCCAGGTCCCCAAAGCATGGCCCTGGGTCTCTGAGCTACCAGGCCAGTGACAATACCACTACATCACCGCCTCCCCCTAACTGTCTCTATTAAGAGACCAATTAGTATGTGGGATTAATGAAGATGCCATTAAAAAAAAGGTTGTTGCCAGAAATTTAGACTTCAGCAAGAGACTGGAGTTGGTGCTCGCAATGAAAGCGCAGTCAGGGATTCAAGAGCAATTAAGGGAGCACAAACTGGTGCAGGTTAGAAATGGTGCGGAAGCGCAGGCTCTACGGAAACACAGGAAACAACCACCATTGACAGGCCAGAAAAGGCAATGGTTTAACAGAGATAACCCACAATAATGATAATGGCAGAAATGGAACCAAACAGTCTGCAAGCGAACGACAATTTAAAAGAATCGAGTGTTTCTACTGCCATCGTAATGGGCACATTGTGCAATATTGTAAAGACAGATTTTAGACAAAATTTTAAACAAAAAGGAAGAAATCGTAAAACCCACATAACAAAGGAACCAGAAGAAACAGTCAGATATTTACTCACTAAACAACTTAAAAATGGGTAAAACAGAGCCAACCTATCCACAATAGTTATAGAGGAACATACATTCAGATACCTGAATGGAGAAGGCCACTCTCTAAATCTGGAAAACTCAAATGCTGAATTAAAGACATATACTGGTGAAGACATATGAGTAAGAGGTCTATGCATGGTTCCAGTACAGTATGAAAGCTGGTCTCTTAATTTACCCCTAATAGTGGTAGCAGGTGGGAGAGTCCAAGTCTACTTGGTTGGAATTGGCTTAAGGAAATAAAGTTAGAGTGAACCAAGATTTTTCAACTCAGAATGAAGGATCTGCAAGAATTATTATAGAAATATGCCTCTGTGTTCAGGGAAGAGTTCAAGAAGATTCAGGGGCTACAAGCTAAAATCCACAAGGATCCCGGGGCAACCCCCAGATACTTGAAGGCGAGGCCAGCCCCCTATACATTATGAGATAAAGTTGTTGTTGAATTAGACAGGCTGGAAAAGTTAGGAGTCTTACAACCTGTACAATTTTCCAAATGGGCAGCACTCACAGTTCCAGTATTAAAGACTAACCAGAGTGTACAAATATGTGGGGACTACAAGTGTTTTTTTTATTCATGGGATATGGGCTTCGCTGGCTGGGCTGGCATTTATTGCCCATCCCTAGTTGCCCTTGAGAAGGTGGTGGTGAGCTGCCATCTTAAACCGCTGCAGTCCATGTGGTGTAGGCACACCCACAGTGCTTTTAGGAAGGGAGTTCCCGGATTTTGACCGGGCGACAATGAAGGAATAGTGATATATTTCCAAGCCAAGATGGTGAGTGACATGGAGGGGAACTTCCAGGTGGTGATGTTCCCATGTGTCTGCTGCCCTTGTCCTTCTAGATGGTAGTGGTCATGGGTTTGGAAGGTGTTGTTAAAGGTGAATTCCTGCAGTGCATCTTGTGGATGGTACACACTGCTGCTACTGCGCGTCGGTGGTAGGGGGAGTGAATGTGGATGTGGTGCTGATCAAGCTGGCTGGTTTGTCCTGGATGGTGTCAAGCTTCTCGTGTATTGTGGGAGCTGCACTCATCCAGCCAAATGGTGAATATTCCATCACACTCCTGACTTCTGCCTTGTAGATGGTGGACAGGCTTTGGGGAGTCAGGAGGTGAGTTACTATCACAGGATACCTAGCCTCTGACCTGCTCTTGTCGCCACAGCATTTATATGGCTAGTCCAATTTAGTTTCTAATCAATGGTAAACCCCAGGATGTTGATAGTGGGAGATTCAGTGAAGTTAATACCGTTGAACATCAAGGGGTGATGGCTGGATTCTCTCTTGTTGGAGATGGTTGTCGCTTGACACTTGGGTGGCGCGAATGTTACTTGCCACTTGTCAGCCCAAGCCTGGATATTGTCCAGATCTTGTTGCATTTGGACATGGGCTGCTTCAGTATCTGAGGAGTCACAAATGGTGCTGAACATTATGCAATCATCAGCGAATATCTCCACTTCTGACCTTATGATGGAAGGAAGGTCATTCATGAAGCAGCTAAAGATGGTTGGGCCGAGGACACTAGGCTAAGGAATGATGTCCTGGAGCTGAGATGACTGACCCCCAACAACCACAAACATCTTCCTTTGTGCTAGGTATGACTCCAACCAGCGGAGAGTTTCCCCCTGATTCCCATTGACTCCAGTTTTGCTAGGGCTCCTTAATGCCACACTCGGTCAAATGCTGCCTTGATGTCAAAGGCAGTCACTCACACCTCACCTTGGGAGTCTCTTTGTCCATGTTTGAACCAAGACTGTAATGAGGTCAGGAGCTGAGTGGCCCTGGCGGAACCCAAACTGGGCATCGGTGAGCAGGTTATTGTTAAGCAAGTGCCACTTGATAGCACTGATGGTAACCCCTTCCATTACTTTACTGATGGTGGAGAGTAGACTGATGGGGCTGTAATTAGCCAGGTTCGATTTGTCCTGCTTTTTGTGTACAGGACATACCTGGGCAATTTTCCACATAGTTGGGTCGATGCCAGTGTTGTACCTGTGATGGAACAGCTCGGCTATGGGTGCGGCAAGCTCTGGAGAACAAGTCTTCAGTACTATTGCCAGAATATTGTTAGGGCCAAAGACTTTGCAGTATCCAATGCTATCAGCTGTTTCTTGATATCATGTGGAATGAATCGAATTGGCTGAAGATTGGCATCTGTGATGCTGAGGACCTCTACAGGAGGCCAAGATGGATCATCTACTCGGCACTTCTGGTTGAAGATTGTTGCAAATGCTTCAGCCTTATCCTCTGCATTGCTGTGCTGGGCTCCACCATCATTGAGGATTGGGATATTTGTGGAGCCTCCTCCTCCAGTGAATTGTTTAATTGTCCCCCACCATTCATGACTGGATGTGGCAGGATTGCAGAGCTTAGATCTGATCCGTTGGTTGTGGGATCGCTTAGCCCTGTCTATCACTTGCTGCTTATACTGTTTCACAAGCAAGTAATCCTGTGTTATGGCTTCACCAGGTTGACACCTCATTTTTAGGTATTCCTTGTGCTGCTTCTGGCATGCCCTCCTGCACTCTTCATTGAACCAGGGTTGCTCCCCTGGCTTAGTGGTAATGGTAGTAGGGGATGTGCCGGGCCATAAGGTTACAGATTGTGTTCGAGTACAATTCTTCAGTTGCTGCTGGCCCACAGCACCTCATGGATGTCCAGTCTTGAGTTGCTTTATCTGTTCGAAATCTATCCCATTTAGCACAGTGGTAGTGCCACACAACACAAGTTGACCATTAACAAAGTGTCCAGACTTGACAGGCATTTTATACCAAAATTTATTAAATGTATTCCAAGCTGGCAAGGGAACCGCATATACAAAACTCAACATGAGCCACGCTTACCAGCAAGTCGAGCTAGAAAAGGCTCTCGGGATTTTGTGACTAACAATACACATAGGGCATTATACCAGTAAACCAAGTTACCCTTCGGAGTCTCATTGGGTTGTGTCATTTTCCAACATGGAAAATTTACTTCAAGGTCTGCCCCATGTGGTGGTTATCTCAATGTTGTCCTAGTAACTGGACTAACTGATAAAGAACACCTGGCTAAGTTGTAAGAGGTATTGAAGCATTTCTCACAAGCCAGATTACACTTGAAAAGTGAAAACTGTATCTTCCAAGCAAAAGAAATGGTTTACCTGGGTCATAGAGTCGACTCACAGGGCCTTCACCCAGTAGAAGACAAGGTGAGAGCTATTCATGAGGCGCCAGCACCGAACAACACCATAGAGCTCAAGTCCTTCTTGAGAATGATTAACTACCATAACTGTCTGCTCCCAAATTTGTCAACAGTACTGGCTCCATTATACGGTTTACTCAAGAAAAACCGTAGGTGGACTTGGCAAGCTCCACAACAACAGGCTTTTAAGACAATAAAGCAGTTGCTACATCTATCGGCCCTGTTGTACATTTCGATCCAGAGAAAGAATTAATTTTAATCTGCATCCCCTTATGGAGTAGGGCCAGTAATCTTCCACCAGATGGCAGATGGTCCAAAGGGCACATTCGCTAAGTCTCAAGAACACTTAGTGTGGCAGAACGAAGATACTCACAAACAAAAAAAGGTTTATCCATTGTATTTAGCGTTAAGAAGTCCCATTAATACATCTATGGCTGCCACTTCACCATTGTGTCCGATCACAAGCCACTACTAGGCTTGTTTGCGAAAGATAAGGCAATACCCCCAATTGCCTCCGCATGCATCCAAAGGTGGACACTGATTCTAGCTGCTTACAAATATACTTTTATCTACAGGCCGGTAAGCCAGATTGCAAATGCCGACACACTGAGCTGATTACTTCTATAAGACAGCAATGTGAACGTCCCCATTCCTCAAAAACTTGTCTTATTATTAAACTTTCTGGATTCATCACCAGACCAGGACATGCCAAACAAATAAGAGAATGGACAGAACACAATCCAGTTTTGTCTCACGTCAGAGAACCAATCTTGCAAGGATGGTCTAACGAGCAGGTGAGGACAGCAGATTTCCTTCTCTAAAGGGTATTAGTGAACCAGATGGGTTTTTATGATGACCAACAATAGTTTCCTGGTCATCATTAGACTTTTTAGTTCCAGATTTTTTTTTATTGAATTCAAATTCCACCATCTGCCACGGTAGGATTCAAACCCTAGAGCATTACCCTGGGTCACCAATCCAGTGATGATACCACTACACCACCTCCTCCCCATTCGCACCACACAAGTGCCAGGCAATGACCATAGCCAGCAAGAGAGAATCTAACCATCCAGAATCTAACCATACTCCAATGACATTACCATTGCTGAATCCCTCACCATCAGTATCTGTGGGTTACCATTGACCTGAAACTGAACTGGACCAGCATATAAGTACTGTGGCTACAAGAGCAGGTCAGCACCTGGGAATTCGACAGCAAGTAACACATCCTGACTCCCCAATTCCGTCCACCATCTACAAGGCATAAGTCAGAAGTGTGATGGAATACTCGCCAATTGCCTGGATGAGTGCAGCTCCAAAAACACTCAAGAAGCTTGACACCATCCAAGACAAAGCAACTCACTTGATTGGCACCCCATCCACCACTTTTAACATTCACTCTCTCCACAAATGCACAGTGCCTGCAGTGTGTACCATCTACAAGATGCACTGCAGCAGCTCACCAAGGCTCCTTCAATGGGACTTTCCAAACCCGTGACCTCTATCGCCTACAAGGACAAGTGGCAGCAGGTGCATGGAAGCACCACCTCCTGAAAGTTCCCACTATCCTGACTTGGAACTTTATCACCATTCATTCATTGTTGCTGGGCCAAAATCCTGGAACTGCCTTCCTAATAGCACTGTGAGTGCACCTACACCACATGGGCTGCAACAGTTCAAGAAGGTGGCTCACCACCACATTCTCAAGGGCCATTAGGGATGGACAATAAGTGCTGGCCAAGCCAGTGATGCCCAAATCCAGCGAAAGAATTTTTTAAAATTACAGCTGCTTGCTGAGCCAAGGCCAAAGCCAGCAAGAAAACACATTCCAGTGGAATGGAAAACAGAGATGTTAAAATGATGGAGTTTGCAATCTTGAAGTGCATCCAAAGTGCCTCAGCGAAGAGGAACTAGGGTTGTACAGCATTTTTACCTTGCAAACACAAATAACAGAATAGTGTCCTGGCTCAACCATCTTTAGCTGTTTCATCATTGATCTATCCTCCAACATAAGGAGATGTTTGCTGATGACTCCACAGTGTTCATTCACAACTCCTCAGATACTAAAGCAATCCGTGTCCACATGCAGCAAGACCAGGACAATAGCTGATAAGTAGCATATCATTTGCTCCATACAAATGCCTGGGAATGATGGTTTCCAACAAGAGAGAATCTGACCCCCTCTTAATGGCATTACCATCACTGAAGCTTCCACCATTATCATCCTGGGGGTTACCATTGGCCAGAAGCTTAACTGGACCAACTGTAGCAGCAGTTTATACCATCTACAAGGTGCACTGCAGCAACTCTGTTTCTAAACACTTTACCTCTATTACCTCAAAGGACAATTGGGAAACAAATGCATGGGACACCACCATCTGCAATTTCCGCTCCATCCTGACTTGTAAATATATCACTGTTCCTTCATCATTACTAGGTAAAAATTCTGGAACTCCCTCCCTAAGAGCATTGCAGGTGTACCAACAGCACATGGACTGCAGCAGTCAAAGATGGTGGCTCACCATCTCAAGGGCAGTTAGAAATGGACTATAAATACTGAATGTAACAAAAAAATAATGGTACACATTTAAAGAATTAATTCATAATGCACAATGAATAAATATCCCCTTACAGAATAAAAATCTCACAAGAAATGTGGTTCAAATTGGCTAAAAAGAGTTAAACATAGCATTACTTTAAAGGAAGAAGCTTATAATGTTGCTCAAAAGAATAGTGAGTCTGAGGTCTGGGAAGATTTTAGAATGCAGTAAAGGAAGACCAATAAATTAATAAAGAAAGAAAAGAGAACATGAGTATAAACTGCAAGAGACATAAAAACAGGATGTAAAAGCTTCTAAAGAGAGGTAAAAAAGAAGGGATGAGCAAAAGTAAACATGGGACTTTCAGAGGCAGAAACAAGAGAAATTATAGTGGAAATAAGGAAATGGCGAAGGCATTAAACCAATACTTTGCATCTGTCTTCACAATGGAAGACACAAAAGCTTTCCAGAAATAATAGAGAACCAAGAGTCTAGTGAGACTGAGGAACTCAAAGAGATTTGTATTAGTAAAGAAACAGACTGGAGAAACTAAAAAACCCAACCAACTGGACTTGACGGCCTACATCCTGAGGTTTTAAAAGAGGTGGCTGCAAAGATAGAAGCAGTGATTTTCTAGAATTCCCTAGATTCTAGGATAACTCCCACAGCATGGAAATAAGTAAACATAACCCAACTATTCAAAAGAGAAGTGAGAGAGAAAGCAGGGAAATATAGGCCAGCTAGCCTGATATCCATGGCAGGGAGAATGCTAAAACCTATTACTAAAGGCGTGACAACAGAATACTTAGAAAATCATAATACAATTGGGCAGAGTCAACACAAATTTATGTAAGGCAGATTGTATGCTGATTCAGGAGGTGCAATTGCTTTGATCCAGAATGCCTCCATGTGGTTTTGTATTTTTCCTTCAGGTGGAAGAGGGTGTTTATTATAATTAGGCCATGTTGAGCAGACTTAGTCAGTAGGAGGATACCATTTGCATTGGCTTTCCCCTTTGCATTTTACTCAGTGCTTTCCGCTCCAGACATTGGAGTCACAGACAACCCTGGCATTAAAGTCCCCAGAAGAATCATCTTTTCTTCTTTTGGGATGGCAGAAAGGACTTCACCTAGGTCAGAATAGAACTTTTCCTTAACTCCTTCATTGAAGCCAAGGATCAGTGCATAAGCACTGATGACGATGGCATATTCGTTACAGTTAAACTGTAGGTGAAGTGTCTTGAGTCTTTCATTTATACAATTGGGAAATTCTAGCATAGCATTCAAGATCCTATTCCAGATGGCAAAACCAACTCCGTGAACGCAAGGGTCGCTGTCCACCTTTCCTAGTATCCCCCTGCTTGTTCCTTTAGCTGCTCCTCTCCAGGAAGATGGGTCTTGCTGAGGGCGGTTATGTCAGTTTGGAGTCCTGATAGCGCACATGAAACAATTGCAGTTCTTCTTTCCAAACAGTTAGTCTTGAGGTTATCCATTCCAAGATGCAAAATGTGAAGTTTTCTTTCTCTGACCGCAAAGATGGTGATCTCACAGGGTGTGGTTCCCCAGCCATGGAGAAATTGGGACAGCCTATTTTTAGGGCACCTTTCCTAGTCCCTTCCCCATTTAGGTTAGACAGAGGGTATCCTGAAGAGGATTGCTCAGTCACAGAAGCTGCAGCTCAAAGACAGCCCTGTCCCAACACAGGTGTCCAAAGACCTTCATGCATCTGTTGCCTATGTGCAAATTCTTGACTAGGGACTCCCAGGTTCACAGCCCTGTCCCCATCGCCAATTCTCCATCGCCACAGGACTTGGCAAACAGACACTGGTAGAAGACTTTGTATTAACTTGCTTAACATGGGAACCCTAGGGTGCTGTCATTGTCCATACGATTTTGACAAATTGGTGGTCAGATTTCAGTGAAGTATTGAACCACAATGACAGGGACCACCTTGCCGCTGCAGCTTTCTTCTGCCTTTGCAGCCCCCCATGGATCACCACTTTGACATGCTGGAGAGGCTTGTGCATTCTGACGATCCCTTGAGCAATGCCATCAGGAACTCCAGAAAGTCCAGAAGGTCCTCAACAAAAGAACAGATGAAGATCCTGTATTCCTGTGGTAGAACCCTGGAATAATCCGGAGACAAAAAAAGTAGGGTCATGGAAATTTTGACAGCCACTGACCACTGGGTGCAACTGGCTGTATGTCTTCTAGGTAGCTACAGATGTTTGCTACAACCTGACATGATATCTTGATCCTCCAGAGACACTGTTGTTTAAACATGTCAAGAAAGCTGATTCTCTGCTCAAAGATCCCGTTTTGAGACTAGTGCCTCCTGCAAGCTGCACCTCTCTGCTGCTCCCTTTACGCTGCTCACCTCACTGCCAGTCCCCTCTCTCCTGGCCTTTTCTCTGCTATGCAGCTACAACAGGAAGCTGCTGAGGATGCTGTTCCTAGCCATCTTGATCTTCATCTGAGGTCCAATCTAAGACAGCATAATCGGCATTCCTCCTGATGTGTTAGAACAAACCACCAAAGTGTGGAAAGTAACCTGTCAACAAAACCCTTTTCCCATTTGTAGGTAAGAAAGCAACTGGGAGTGGTTGAGTATTTATTGAGCTCTTTTACTGAGATTGCCCCAACCCCTCAGTGGACATTGTGCACTCATATTGGTTCCACTGGAAGTTTCAGGAAGCCCAGGGAACCCATGGACCCAAAGTAAAGCTAGAAACAGTGGGTAGGGTTTTCCCTACAGGCTTCTGCATCCCAAAATCAGGCTTAAATGGGGGTCAGAAACCAGCACAGAATAGGAAGCAGTCACTCAATGTGATTTTCCCTGGAACAGCCAATTAATGGCCAGAGACCGGGTTCACTGTCCAATTAGGGATAGCAGGAGGGCCCTCTAAGCTGGAGGGCCAATCAGAGCCCTTCCAATTTGAAAGCAGCAGCAGGATGAAGTGAAAGGTAAATAGGAAGATGGCACTTTAAATAGAGACATCCTCTAATTTAAATAGAGACTTTGCAGTCACGTCACCAGAGTGGTGGGAATAGGGTGTGAGGGAATCCCTCTACAGGGCAGCCTGCAGCTGCAGCTGAAACCAGACAGGCAGGGAGAGCCTCCAAGCCAACCTGGAATGCAAGTCCGCAGTCTGCTGCTGGGAGGCCGCCTCCAGGAACCTGAGGCCAATTGGAAAATCCCATTTGACCTCTGTTAACAGTCATGGCAGGCGGGTAGCCCTTATAACTTTTGCCTCCCACACCCCCACATCCACCCCCAAAATACTTTGCCACAGATATGACGGGCAAGGTGAAGCAAGAAAACAGGCATGCAGGCAGTCACTGCTTTTTTTAGTGACAACCCTGTCACAAGTCAAGCCCTGTGTGTCAATACCGCTCTAATTGAGCGATCAACATCTGGAAATTGCCTCACCTTTCTTTTATTTGTCAATGACATGCTGGGAAACATTTTCTACCAGGTTGCGCTACTTTTTCAGTGCAATCCATCTAAAATCTGCCAAACCAGCACAATAGATCAAGAAATTTACAAATTACATCCAGCATAAAATGATATTCTGCAATCTCTTGACCTAGTATAAAAGAAATTGCACTGGTAGCTGGCCTTGCCAGCAAAACTGGCCTCGGCCCTGCCTTGAATTAATTTTATTGTGAGTTTTCACTAATTACGCCTGTTTGCAGACTTTCAAGGAGGCTGTAATTAATATGCCTCTTTTTAGCTGCAAGGACACTAATAGGCATGTTTTAGAAGCATTTAAATGTTATTTAATTATTAATCTACCAAGATACTAGTAACTGTAAGCCCCTATAACTAGTAAATAGTCCTGTTTAGTTTTTTTGCTGTCATTTTCAGATATTTAAGATCAGGTTATTCACAGATAATAGTCTTGGTAAGGGCATGTCCTCTGCTCAATTCTCCAGGCCTTATGGTCTTGTGTTTTCCTGTTCAGTTGTTACTGGGAGCATCCCATTTTCAATTCCAGTAAACGATGTGACAAGGGAAAAGAGTAACATGGTGGTTTTCTGTTGCTTTCCTTAAAGGAAACACATGTCCTCTTCCCAAAGGATCCTCAGCCTGTGGGCAACCATTGTTCTTCAAAGTTCTAGCTCTTCTGCCATCGCCACCTCCTGAGGCAGGCCGGAGGTGGGAATAGAGATGGGCAAATGCCGAAGCCTCCATTCACTGGGACATCAGTCCAGTTCTCTACATGGTTGTTAGTCCTCCTAGCCCTCACCCCCGTCAACCCCTCCCTACCCACCTCCAATGCCTTCCCATACCTCCATGCCACTCTATGTTGGAGACGAGATGCTTACACCGCTTACAAAGAAATGCAGCCCAGAGAGTTGTTTATTTTGAGAGTTAGAGCTACAGGTAACTTAAAAGTGTTCAGTCAGCCTTGGAAGGCTACTTCTTCCTGGAGATGGGTGGAGCTTAGAAAGTTCTAGGGTTTCAATTAATCTATGTGTTTGCTGGGTGAGTGAGTGTTCTGCAGCAGGGGAAAAGGCCATACTGAAAAAGTGCTGCTGTTAGCAGACTCCAGGCAGCAAAAGTGTTGCTGTTAGCTGACTCTTTGTGGTTGGATTTCAGGTGAAGTCCCAGAAACTATTTGATAGCTCTGTGCATTTAGAGCTCACGAGAAGTCATGGGGAGCTGAGAAGGTAGCAGAAGGTCACTGGCTCCGTGCTGGAAAGGATTAGGGATCATAAGAAACCCTGGAGACATTTATAGCTTGGTGTAGTAGCTGGAGAGATTGAAATTCATTGGTAATGCCAGATAAGTGAAGCTAGCCTGCTATTAAAGAGTTGAAATTGCACAAGTAAGTACAGGCTGGATCGCAGACTCAGAAATCCAGGGCAACAGGAGTCTTGGGAGACGAGGTTGAAACACTGGGAGCTCTGCCATCATTGAGGCAGTCCAAGTTGGAGTGGTTTTGAGGGAATTCAGAGGCTTGATCTTCGAAGGTAAAAGTTTGGAATCCCTCATGAGGAAGACAGAGTTTCAAAGAGATTAGTTGACTCAGAGTGTTTACTGACATCAGGGTGGGTTGCTGAGAAATCTGTAGGATCTGTCTTGGTCGCATTTGCTATTTATCGTACAATGCAGCGTGTTCAACCATAGTTTGCCTGTTAATTCACATGTACCTCATGTTAACCACGCATGTTAGAATGCATAGTAAAGTTTATTTTTGTTTGTTCAAAACCTGTGGAATCTTATGGCTTTATTTTCTTAACAAGTGTCTTGAATCTCAAATTTTGTCTACTTTAAACAAAAGATTATTGGCCCCGAGCTGGATCTTACCAAAAACTTGGGGGTCTGGCCTAGGATCATAACAATGTGAACGCATGTGCAATGCTGGTCAATTTAATTGTCAGTTACATTTTAAGGACAGAGCCCAATGATCAATCACGGCATTAAAAACATACTTAAATTATCTGTGTCACACACAAAGTGACTGCAGGGTACTTGCACTGGCAACCAACTACTATATAGTAGTTCAAATCTACAGCTCCATCTTATCATGGGATACTTGCTTTTATTAGCCGAGGCATAGAATATAGGAGCAGGAAGGTTATGCTGGAACTGTGTAAAACGCTGATTAGGCCACAGCTAGAGTATTGTGTGCAGTTCTGGAATCTGCATTATAGGAAGGATGTGATTGCACTCGAGAGAGTGCAGGAGAGATTTACCAGGATTTTGCCTGGGCTGGAGAGTTTTAGTTATGAGGAGAGTTTGGATAGATTGGGGTTATTTTCCCTGGAGCAGAGGAGATTGAGGGGGAACATGATTGAGGTATATAAAATTATGAGGGGCATAAATAGTGTAGACAGGAAGGAACTTTTCCCCTTGATGGAGGGATCAATAACCAGGGTTCATAGATTTAAGGTAAGGGGCAGGAGGTTTAGAGGGGATGTGAGGAAGAATTTTTCACCCAGAGGGTGGTGGGAATCTGGAACTCATTGCTGAAAGGATGGTAGAGGCAGAAACCCTCATAACATTTAAGAAGTATTTGGATGTGCACTTGCAATGCCATGGCATACAAGGCTATGGGCCTAGTGCTGGAAAACGGGATTAGAATAGTTAGGTACTTGTTTGACAGGCGCAGGCTCAATGGGCCGAAGGGCCTTATTCTGTGCTGTAGACCTTTATGACTCTATGACTTTGACCTTTGAAGTTGGCAAAACCTTTTCAACTTACCTTCCACAAAGTTCACAAATTGATTTACCTGTTGTGGCTCCCACAGCCTTCAGGAACCCACCCGCCTCGATGAAAATACTGATGTTAGGGAAAATTGCATTTTCAGCAGGCATTTAAATGGTGACCCCAACTGCACTTTACTGAACATTGAGTTGCAACTTGCCTTGTTTCCCTCCCTAGGGAAAATGGCATCCGTCAGAAATCAGCTGGTGAGTTATAAATTGCAGTTCTGCAGCCTCCAGTTTGGGCTTCCCTTCATGGGTTCCTTCAACATCAGGAGGAGAAAATCCAGCACTCTGATTAATAGTGATTAATTTTTGCAGTAACCCCATTTTCTATAGCATTAATAGAACCACACCAGGTTACTTACTCTTAAATATCTCAAGGAATTTTTAATGCAAATTTTAAAATGTTTTTCTTGATCTATATTAATGATCTAGACTTGGATATATAAGGCACAATTTCAAAACTTGCAAATGATACAAATCTTGGAAGTATTGTGAACTATGAGGGGGATAGTGATAAACTTCAAGAGAGTTTAAACAGGCTGGTAGAATGGGTGGACTTGTAGCAGATGCAATTTAATGCAGAGAAGTATGAAGTTATAGTATGAAGTAGGAGGAACAAGGAAAGACAATACAAAATAAAGGATACAGTTCTAAAGGGGTGCAGGAGCAAAGGGACCTGGACATAAATGTGCTCAAGTTATTGAAGGTGGCAAGTTAGTAAGACATATGGAATCCTGGGCTTTTTATATATAGAGCCACAGAGGACAAAAGTAAGGAAGTTACGGTGCAATAAAGCAGAAAGTGCTGGAAATACTCAACAGCACTGACAGTATCTATGCAGAGAAATAGAGTTAATGTTTTGAGTCAAATATGATTTTTCTTCGGAAGTCACGATGAACGTTTTGTTATAAAGCCATGCTTTATATTAAAAATGACTTTATTTATTTATTGAGCTGAAACCATCAGTTGAGTTTTATAAGACTGAACAATAGCATTTCAGTGACTTAAAACAGCAGCTCCTAAGGTGGCTGAACATTTTCATAACTGTACCCAGTTCCAAATTCCAAAGTTCTTAAAACAGAGTCACGCTGTGTAGAAGAACCCAGCAGAAACAATCTCCTTGAAGGAATGTGAATGAGCCCATCTCTTGAACCATTCACAAATCATCCAGACAGTCGCCTGTGTATTCAACTGGGTGAGTGTGGAACAAGCCATTAGACACAATCACTTTGGATGTCACTGACCAAGAAGGGAACTCTTTCAGCCATTATCTAATCATGTTTAAACCATGTTTAGATAACTGGTCAGTTGGTGAGAGGGGATCATATGATGAGCCAACTGACCCTCTTTTGTGTTTTAAGAAACTGCTTTTCTCCAGACCAGAGAACAGAAGAAGGAGATGCAGAAAAAGGAGGAACCTGAGTGGGCACTCTCTCTCTCTCTCCATCCATCCTGCAAATTGAGCCCTGCCTGTTGTTTGACCATCTGCACACTGCAGTGTTTTTAAGAATCAACCCAACAGTTGCTGACTCCATAAATTAAGATATAAATCATCTGTCAACATCTCTAAATTGTCTCATCACAGAATCCGAAAAGAACATCAAGCCCGGTCTGAATCCATCTAAGTCATCAGTCTACAAGATCCATATACAACTGACTTTTTGGACTTTTAAACTGTTTAATCTAAACTCCCATTTTGTAACTTATGTTTGTGTGCAAGCATGTGTGTGTGCACGCGTGCATGCTTGCATGTAGGAACTCTTGGATGCATATGCGTGTGAGAGTCAGAGTGTTTTTATTAGTTTTATTTAGGTTGGGTATTAGGTACAATAAATATTACTCTCTTTTATTCTAAAAGCTTACAAGAAAATCTGTTTTTGCGTGTCTTTTACACTCAGCCCTCAAACAGTTAATCGGCAAGCATATTTTTTTAAAACATCTGTTGCGGAAATAGAGGAGTGGAAAAAGAAAGGAGCCATTCTATCACTTCACATTTGACTGTAACATTTTAAAAAATGCTAGGTCGGCCTCAGCTAGTGTAATGTGTCCAATTCAGGACATCACACTTAAGGAAGAATGTGAAAGTTTTAGACAGCGTGTAGAAAAGATTTACGAGAATAGTTCGAGGGACGAAGGACTTCAGTTACATGGATAGGTTGGAGGAGTTGGGGCTATTCTCCTTAGAGAAGAGAATGGTGAGAGGAGATTTGATAGGAGTGTTCAAAATTATGAGGGGTTTGGACAGGGTAGCTAGAGAAAATTGTTTGGTGGAAGGGTCAAGAACCAAAGGACACAGATGAAAGTGATTTGCAAAAGAACCAAAGAAGCCATCAGGAAAAACCCTTTTACACAGCACGTGGTTAGGATCTAGCATGCACTGTCTGAAGGTGTGGCAGAGACAGATTCAATTGTGCCTTTCAAAAGGAGATTGGATAATTATCTGAAGAGCGAAGATTTGCAGGTTCTGAAGAAAAGGCAAGGGGAGTGAGATCAGTTGAGTTGATGCCCAGACTTAATTATTTGTTTGATTCACTTAACTGTCTCAGTGTACTGAATAGAAGAAATAAGCTGTGTAATTCTTCCTCAACAATTATCAAAACAGGCGTTACAGCAAATCTTTTTCGGAGATATACAGGCATATAAGAATGTTCCGGAATGACATTTAAACACAAATGCACCACTCTCTGTCAGTGAGATATATTTTTTTAAAATATGTAGCAGCATTCACACAGTTGGCAGAAAGAAGGTCAACTCAACAGGGCTTATAGAAGCATCTGCCATCCTGCATACCTTAAGGAAGGTAAAGCATAGAGGGAAAATAAAACTAAGGAGCATTGTTAAGGTTTTTCCTATTGCTATACTGAAAATAGCAAAAGACAATTATTAGAAATAGTGGTAAAGAATAACTAAAACCATTCAAATTGATAACCATCCTTTTTGATTATTTATTATTGTGACATGCCCCTAAGACATGAAATGGATCATAAATTGTGTAAATCAAACTTTATTATTTTTTCTTATTTAAAAATGAACTTTGCTGAACCAAAAGATGGTTGCTACAGGCCACATAATTTTCCATATTGGCTACAGTTTCTGGAAATTTTCAACAGCAGCTACAAGGCCAAAAGAGTTCCACCCTCATTCCTGAGGCATCTCACACCTCATTGTAAAAACACATTATAATCCATGAAAACAGAGCGTTAGCAGACAATATGACTCCCCTAGCCAGGACTATAAGAAAAAGAGACATTGAAACTCATTATAACTGCAGAGGCACTAACAGCCACCATCTCGCTCCTAAGGGGAACAATAGATTTTGGTCAGAAGCATGGGAACTGCTTGTTAAGTTGTAATTAACTCATTAATGGGCAACATCACATGACCCAATTTTCTAGCCTTTTGACAGCTTTGTAATATTACACTTCTAGCCTCACAAGGCAGTCTGCTGGTTTAACTCCAACTGCAAACATCAAAAAGCAGGAATCCAGGCTGACAAAGCAGTCTACTAAAAGTCTGGGCCTCTTTGAAGCCTATTTCTCTGGAAGATTTCAGTCATCTGCTGCCCACCAGGCCAAGTCACTGAATATCAACTTCATCTCACTGCGTTACCATCATCTTTAAAGGAATTCTGCAGTTCTGCATTCAACCAGGAACCTGCCTGAACTGGAACTTCTCCATGGGCTTCTGGACTCTGGCAATCACATGAACTAATATCCATTTCTGTGGTTCTTTTACTGTTAAGTTATTCATAGTTGTAAAACCCCTCTTTCCAATCCCTTTATTATATGCCTGTGTGTGTATGTGTGTGTGTGAAGTTGCAATTATCCCCCCCACCCCGCCACCCTCCTGGATTTGAATGTGCGGATAAACTAAACTTCCAATTTAATCCTAAGAGAGGTTGCTACGAGTCACTTTAAAAATTGAATACACAAACAAAGGTTTTTTGGAATAAGTGCCGCAGCCCATTTTTAAAACAAAAAAACACTTCTGCATACAAGCAGATGGCAAGAGAATAAAGGAGTTCAGTTTTGCCTCTCTCCTGTCCATAACAATTGCTTTAAAGTTGATAGTTCTAGGAAGAAGTCCAATAGAAACAAAGGCCTGAGTGGGCACTATTTCGCTTGGTGGGTGTGCGCAAAAGTCAGAAGCGTGCCTGCCAACAATTAAGAGGGAAATTAAGTCCAATAACGGCACAATTGTCTCCAATTTTTTGTGGTCTGCCCAGCCTTATGGCCAGCCAGCATAAAGCACGCACTGAAAAGCTCAGCGCTACTGGGGTGGACACAAGAGGAGGGCAGGCAATGACGTTTCCGCGGGCATGGGTGAGAGCTGAGAGAAAGCTCGCTGAAGGCAGAGAGCCATCTCAGGGAGCTGCAGACCTGAAAGCCAAGTAAAGTTTTGAAAATCAGGAAAAAAATGTCCAAGCATCACAATCAGGCACCTGGACATAAAGATGATAAAAATGCTGTCCACATATTTTTATTTTTGTTTTATTTAATAACGGAAACCTCATCCCGCCCTTGGATGAGGTTTAATGAAAAATGCAAAGTCTGCCTGGTCGATCCGCCCATCTGCCTACCGTGAGGTTGGATGGACCATGAAAAATTGGAGACAATTGCACCATTAATGGGCTTAATTGCCCTCTTAATTGTTGGTGGGCATACTTCTGACTTTTGCATGTACCAAGCAAAATATTGCACAAGCGCGGGATGACATTGGGACGCTCACGCCACGTCTTCTCGTGCGATTTTACGTCTGATCAGGTCAGGCACCAGCCCGCAGGACATAAAATTCTGCCCAAAGAAAGATTTATGACACAGAAGAAGACCATTCAGCCACCATGTCTGTGCCAGCTGAAACAGCTATCTAATCTATTTCTACCTTCCAAATCTTGATTCAAAGCCCTGTAGGTTATGGCATCTCAAGTATTTTTGACCTTTGTGCTCCCTCTGGCTTGGGCTGCTCTGCTGCTCTACCTCCAAACTCCTTCAGGTCTGTACCCCTTTCCTCTTATTTTTCCTTTTCAAATTTATAAGCCTTTTAAATTAAGCTAAATTAATGATCCTTGCAATTTTTCTTTTTTGCTTTAAAAAGGCAATTTAAACTATTCATCTCTGTCCTGAAATGTTGATAAAATCTTTGCCCTTGACACTTACTTGAAAAGATGCTGCTTATTCAGTAGATGTTAAGACATCCATAATACATTGCTGGCTACAGGCAGGCACAATTTTGTGTCATTTGTACAGTACATCATCTTGATTGTTACTCTACGTACATGATCTAATCTGGCCTGGACAGCTTTACCCACTGCTGCAACATCCTTTTAAGCAGGTTGACAGAGCACAACATAAATGAGACAAAAAGAAAATTGAAGAGAAAGATCTAAACTTTTAAGCATGTTGACCTTGATGGCTAAGAACATATATGAAATTCTTACTAAAAGAATTATATACTGTACACTGGATCAATATACATCACATGAAGTGTTTCATTGAGTTTAGAGTTTCCTATGCCTTGTGGACATGAGGCAATCAATTTTTTCCACTGTTGTCTGTCCAAAGAAAGATGTTTGACTCCACCATAAGTTGTCTCCATGCTGCAGGCATTCTTTGAGATGAGCCGGCAATAAGTAACTCTTTGTCCTCCATGCCTTCTGTTTCCTTCAGGTGGAACCCAGTCTAAGAGAAATTTTGTGCTTCTGTCATGCAGTAACCTGATGACATGACTAAAGAACCATAAAAATCACTGTCTGATTATTGAGTCCAAAGTTGGTTGATCCATGTGACACAGCACTTTCTCATTAGTTACACAATCCCTCCAATGTGCTTACAAGATTCTTTGTAATTCAAGCTGATGGTTTCCTTCCACCATTCACTATTTTCCTGAAGTGTACAATAGTGTCTGGGAGGCAACAACATTGTACAATCTGTTTGTATGTTCATATGCATGTATTAATCTATGTCTGTCTTTTAGATATGTTTAAGTAAACTTTCTGTTTTTAAATATCAAGGATGAGCAACTTCAGTTATGTGGAGAGACTGGAGAAACTGAGATTATTCTACTTAATGCAGAGAAGGTTAAAGGGAGATTTGATAAAGTTGCTCAAAACCATGAAGGGTTTTGATAGAGTAAGGAAGGAGAAACTGTTTCTTCAGCTAAAGGGTCAATAAGCAGAGGAAACTTGGGAAAAGACCAAGCCGCGAAATAAGGGGAATTTGTTTTATGGAGTGAGTTATTATGACCTAGAATGCCTTGTTTGAAAGGGTGATGGAAGCAAATATAATGGTAAGTTTCAAGAGTACAAACCATACACCATCTTGACTTTGAACTATGTCACTGTTCCTTCATCGTCACTCCCTTCCTAACAGCACTGTGGGTGTACCTACATCAGTGGACAGCAGCATTTCAAGAAGCAGCCCATCAACGCCTTCTTAAGGGCAATTAGGGATGGACAACAAATGCTGGTCTTGCCAGTGACATTCAGATCCCATGAATAAGTAAAAAAGAACTTGAACAGGAGAAATGCAGGACTGAGGGGAGAGTGCGAGGAATAGGATAAGTTGGATTCCTGTTTCAAAGAGCTGACACAGGCATGGTGGACCAAATAACCTCCATCAGTAGCGTAAGAGTTTTGATTTTATGTAATCTAATATATATTATTGACAGGTCAGCAGGTTTTCTTACAAAAGAATAAATGATTGAGTAACCTGCTGATACTCGCTCCTCATTTAGAATACAAATAATAGCTATCAAGATTTTCATGAAAAGAAATAAGATGGTGCTCAGGATATATTAAAATTGTTGTATTGAATCAGTCATGTATTATTTAATGAAAAAGCAAACGACCTAAAATGCCTTCCTAACAACCTAGTTTTACAGCTGCTTCACAAACAGAGCACCTGCTCTTTTGTTGGACATTCACTCACCAATGCAAAGCTGTTGTTATCATTACAATAGCTGCGCAGGGCTCCTGGAAACAATGCAGCATCAGCCAAAAAGCTATTGACCTTATTGTGACAACCTGATTCACTCAACATGAACAGTGCCTTATTCCAGATCAGGCAGCTGGTACCAACACACCTCTAGATGGGGAAGAAAGTGTGACCTAAGTCTATGCACAGTGGAAAGGACATGATTTGGTTATTCAGCATTGTGACTTATAAGCAGAATTAAGTGAAGTGTACATTCATGGAGCCCACAAATGGAAAGCCAAATAACAACTTCATAGGTGCCATATATGAATGTATAGCATTTCAGTTCTGGAGAATTTAATTTGTGGTCCAGAGAATCGTACAGATTTTTTATACATAAAACAACAGTTCTTCCACAGAATCATTATGATGCTGTTGCAAGTGTATCAACAGAAATATCCCAGAATGGAAGATTTCCCCACAAAAACTGTATTTTTTCTATGCAATAAAGTTAGAAAATACGAACATTTCTTCAGACTATTAAAATAATTTCCACTAGCCAACTTTGCATTTAATCAGTGTCAAATAAAAACAAAAGATTTGGGATTGGGCAAAAGGCAGTTATCATCTGAAAGATGGGAGTAATTGTGTGCATTAGCAATAATGAAATAGCCATTGCCTGCACGCAAGTTCATGCTATGAATAATCCAGGTGAAAATGTACATTAATGTCTTTATCCCCTTTTTAAGGACCAATTGATAATGGATTTGCAAATTTACTCAAGTTTTCCTTCAAAGAAACATGATCTTACTACTGTTCTCATTTAAAATAGTAGTAAGGTAGAGAAAATTGTCAGTGGAAGAAAGATGGCAGCATGGGTATTTTTCTAGTCTTGAAAGTAAAGGAGCAGCACAGGAGGTCAAGTCAGAGGTCCCACAGAAGAATCACCAGAACTCATTATTATCTCAAGCCATTTGTCCACTGCAGGTGACAAAGTTATTTCAAGTATACTGAAACATACTGCTTGAAAAGACCGTGGGGTAGAGTTTATATTTTTGCATTCAAAATTGTGCCACATGAAAAATGCTTATTTTCTGCACGTTTCCGCTCAAACTCATTTGTTTATTGCCAAATGCACCAGCATAATCAATCAGCCCGATGAAACATAACTTGAAAAAAATTTATTTCACTTTATTTAAAAGTGAGAACTCGGTGAATTTTGATTAAGACAGCTCTTAATCACAAGAAGATGCATTTTTAACCATAGTATCAATCAACCAGTTCTGAATAATCCAATTTATGCGGGAGGGCCAATTAAGGCCTGCCAACATAACACGTGACCAGTAGCACTCAGTGCCACCTATGCGGGAGGGGGAAGCAGGGAGAGTTGAGGCCTGTGCTCTTTCATGCATGGGCGTGAAAGAGCGCAGCAATCTCCCTGAGGCACAGAACGGCCCCAGGGAGATTGAATGGGTTACAAAACTTTTTAATAAATGAAAATTTATTTAAACATGTCTCCTCATGTGACAATGTCACATGAGCTGGGACATGTTTGTGAAGTTTGGAAAAATCATTTAATTATTTTGTAAAGGCTTCAGGAAACCTCATCCTGCCCGTGGATGAGGTTTCCTGAAAAACACAAAGTCTGCTTGGGCGCTTCACCTGCCCGCCAACCTTAAAGTTGAACGGGCAGCGTTCTTAATTAGGTTAATTAATCTTTTAATGGCCTTAATAGGCCATTGACATTTCGGCAGGCATGCACCCGCCAAACAAAATATCAAAATGATGCGCAATGATGTCAGGGCGTACGCCCGACATCATTTTACGTGTTGGGTTCGCACCCACATGCCAACTAGAAGATTCAGCCCTTAGCAAATGTAAACAAAAAGTCACATTTAACATCCTTTTAAGCCTGCTAGTTTCTTTGCACCCAAAAGATCCAGCTTAATTTTTGGACCCATCTCAAAAGCCTGCGAATAGGTCTTAATTAACCACACCTTGCAATGGTGATTAATTCATCCAGGGTGGAAATTTTGAGGGCGTGGCCTACTTCCAGCATGTTGCTTTTAAAACCAATGCAAAAGATTGCAGAAACTTTGCACTGAATGCAAACTATATTTAAAATTCCACGACCTGTTGCATCAGCTATGATTTAGCCAAACTGCAGCAAGAAAGCTCATTCAACAGAGGGAAACTCCAGACTTCTGTCTCGGCAAGAAAATATTGATGAATTGTATCACCTCCTGCAGCCAGACTTACAGCCAAGGAATCAACATCAAAAGGTGACTTGCAAGAATCTTCCAAATTGCGGTTCACTACTACATAACCAAGATCACAGCTGCCCAGTTTTCATATGCTATGGACTATTATTAGTAATCACCATGAGACTGGTCCAGGAGCAGGAAAGGCACATAAGATTTTATGAAAGATGTGGCATTCCCTGGGTATAAGGTGCCCTCTGTTGTATTCAGGTACCCTTTCAAGCACTTATGCAATATCTCACGATGTTCAATAACAAAGAAAATATATCACTTCATGAACTTCCAAATAACATCTGACTGTCCTCAACACTTTTGTGTGTTACTGCATGGTTTCCAGGTTTATCCCAATGTACATACCTTAAGGTTATCATTGATCTTCAATTATGCCAAGGTGACAACAAGTTGATGTGTTATCTTTTTTTTTGGAAAAGTATACTTTATTCATAAAATATCTGAAAGAACATTACAAAACATTTCAAAATGGCCATCACAAAAAGTGCAATCATATTTAACTTTTACATATGGATCACGAGGTGCTTCAATGCAATCAATGAATATTACTGTCATTTCAATATAATCATTACAGACAGTCAGACAGTGCAATGGCATTGGAGTTATCGACCTACATCATGTTGCACTCTGAGGTGCTTCAATACAATTATGATACATTTAGTATTCACTACATACATTCACTGAGAGTCATACAGCCCGGGGGGTCTATACAATTCCCAGCCCCTCGGTGCACTATGGCAGAAAGGTCTTAGACAGCGACCTTGCCCCATCGCGCTTTTACGGCAGCTGCCTTTAGTGCATCCCTCAGCACGTAGTTCTGGACCTTGGAATGTGCCAGTCTACAACACACAGTCGGGGACAACTCTTGGCACTGGAAAACCAACAAATTTCGGTTAGATCAAAGAGCGTCTTTCACCAAGTTGCTGATGCTCCAGCTGAAGTTGATATTTGTCTCGGTGTGTGTCCCTGGGAGTAGTCCGTAGAGCACAGTTTCCTGTGTCACAGCACTGCTCAGGATGAACCTCAACATAAACCACTGCATCTCTCTCCAGATGTTCTTTGCAAAGGCACATTCTACAAGGAGGTGAACAATGGTCTCTTCCCCACCACAGCCAACTCAAGGGCAATGTGCAGAGGGGATGAGACTCCTGGTGTGTAGGAAGGATCTGACAGGGAGGACCTTTCTCACCACCAGCCAAGCTACATCTCAGTGCTTGTTGGAAATTTCTGGTGATGAGGCATTCTGCCAAATGACTTTGACAGTCTGCTCGGGGAACCACCATCACTTTTTCCCAAAGGGCCTCTAGGATGTTACATGCTGACCACTGCCTGAAGGGCTTGTGGTCAAATGTGTTTCTCTGCATAAACTTTTCATGAGGGACAGGTGGTATGGCACAATCCAACTACTTGGAGCGTTCCGCAGCAAGGTGGCCAGGCCCATCCTTCACAACACCGGGGACAGGTAGAACCTCAGCACGTAGTGACACTTGGTGTTTGCATACCAAGGATCTACGCACAGCTTGATGCAGCCGCGCACAAAGGTGGACATCGCAATGAGGGAGATGTTGGGCACATTTTTTTCCCCTTTATCTAGAGGCTTGTACATCACATCCCTGTGAACATGATCCATTTTCGACCTCCAGATAAAGTGAAAGATGGCTCAGGTGATCACCATCGCACAGGAGTGAGGAATGGGCCACACCTGCGCCACATACAGCAACATTGAGAGTGCCTCACGCCTGATGACCAGGCTCTTAACCGCAGTGGAGAGGCAGCATCTCTCCCACATGCCCAATTTTCTTTCCACCATAGCAACTTGCTCCTTCCAGCTTCTAACGCATGCCCCAGCCCCACTGAACCATATCCCCAGCACCTTCAGGCC